>NC_057711.1:5505694-5556371 GCF_004010195.1 Chiloscyllium plagiosum | reverse complement strand
GCAGAGGGTGGTATGTGTATGGAATGAGCTGCCAGGGGATGTGGTGGAGGCTGGTACAATTGCAACATTTAAGAGGCATTTGGATGGGTATATGAATAGGAAGGATTTGGAGGGATATGGGCCGGACGCTGGCAGCTGGGACTAGATTGGGTTGGGATATCTGGTCAGCATGGACGGGTTGGACCGAAGGGTCTGTTTCCATGCTGTACATCTCTATGACAGTTGCCCGAGGATGGGATTGAACTCAGGCCCTTGGCGCTGTGAGGCAGCAGTGTCAACTGCTGAGCCACCAAATCATCCTATTTGTGGGGAGAGAAACAATGTTGACATTTTGAATCTAAAATGTCTCTTCTTCAGAAATGCCAAGACTTCAAGGATGGAGACAGGGGGTTATTTGGGAATTCAAATTCTACTGCACTGTATGAGTAGACAGGTGAGCTGGCAGAAACGTTAAAGATTGCGAGAGGCATGCCAATCTAGCATCAATAATAAGGTGTTAGCCTGGTCAAGCTACAACACAAGACGACTTGCATGCCAAAGAGCAGAAGCAGCAAGCGATAAGTAAAGACAAGCCATTCCACAACCAATGGATCAGGTCTAAGCTCTGGTGGACAATTAATTAACTTATTGAATGAGGAGGCTCCGCAGGCACCTTCATTCTGATACAGCCCATGACATCAGAGCAAGAATAAGCTCTGGGGCATTAGAAGCAACCTTCAGTCAGAAATGCCAAGTGGATGACCCTGAGGTCTCCAGCATCACACATGTCAGTCTTCAGCCAATTTGGTTCACTTCAAGAAAGGACTAAAGGCTCAAGATCCTGCAAAAGGTATACGTCGTGACAATATTTTGGCAATAAAATTGAAGATTTATGTTTGAGGAAACTCTTGCTTCCAGCTCAAGTAACAGCAGATTTGCAGGAAACAAACCCCTACAAGACAGAACCATCCTGACATGCAACTATATTGTCATTCCTTCAACGGTGGTCTATCAGAATGGTTTTCCGAACAGCATTGTGCAGGTATCTACAGCGAATGGACTGCAACAGTTCATGGAAGAAGCTCATTGCCACCTTGTTCGGATTGGATCGTCAATGCTGGCCTTGGTAGCAACACCAACATCCATTGAAACAATAGTTCTTGCTTCAGGCCAAGAACTTATGTAGCCCCATCTAGAAGTAAAGAGAGTCCAGCAGCCACTGTACTGACCAGTAAGGTATTCCAAATATCCTGCATTCTCTATGAAAAGAAGTTGCTGCTAAGCTCCAGTCCATTCCTGCTGATGGTGAACCCTTACCTTTCCCAATCCCCTGAACTGAATTCATTGTTCAGGTGAGAGGAAGGGAAGTCACAGGTTCCAACATTTTGATGCGAATATTTGAAAACAAGGTAGACATCCGTGAGGAGGCAAACATTTATTTTTGTTGCAATCGTGTGATGACATTCGTGAGCGGTAAAAATGCTGGACATCTGTGGGATGCTATTCGGTTACTGATTGATTTCCCCCTTATTGGTTCTGGGGTTTTTCTCAGCTTCCTTGCCACTCCAAGGGGCAGCTGGAGGGAGGCGTTGGAGGGGTTTGTGTGGGGGGGAGGGGGGCCTTTAAGAGTGCGAGGGAGGAACAAATTGTTCAGCAATAATGCTGAGTGATTGTGACTGTTGGAAAGGTTTGATTGACCTGTTGGTCTTTTCCCACTGAAAACTCATAGATTCACTGCTATCCATCAGTGAATTATCAAGAAGGATTTAGATATTATTCTTGGGGCTAAAGGAATCAAAGGATGTGGGGCAAAAACTGGGTAGGGTACAGAGTGGGATGACTGTTGCACTCTGGGACAATTCCTGCTTTACTATCTCTACGAAAGCAATGAATGTATCTGGCCTGCTTCCTCTCGGCCTGTCACCCATCTCTTTATCTCTCTCTTTGTAGCTGCAAGCATAAAATGTACTTGGAGAAGTTGCCAAACACCAGTATCATCATCCCATTCCACAACGAGGGTTGGTCATCGCTCCTGCGGACAGTGCACAGTGTTATCAGCCGGTCTCCTGACCAACTGATCGCAGAGATCATTCTCGTGGATGACTTCAGCGACAGAGGTAAGCAAGAGCATTGGCAATGAGTGTCTGCAAAGCAGGCTTTGTCCCGGTGTGTTTGATCTGACTGTACTGCTGCTCTGAGCACCGAACTGGCTTATCAGCCTTCTCTTCCTCTTGTAGCATCGGTTGCATATGTTAAAAGAGGCTGCTGTGCGGTAGGTGATTCTTTTTTTCTGTGAACGTTCATTGATATGGTGGGAAATGTGCTGAAGGTGAATAATTCCAGCTGTGACATAAAGAGAGCACATCCTGGAGTTTTGCGTCCAGCAAACGGTTCGGAAACACTTGTTAATCTTGGAGAGACAACATCTGTCTTATGTAATGACATCTCTGCCAATGGCTACAGCTTGGTGACTGATCTATACATCAAGGCCATATTCTGTATCATGTAATAAAGACTCAGGGTCTGCTGGAGACAAGAAACTCACACTACTCACCTAGTTTCTTCACCTATCACTTTGAAAATGATTGACTCCATGACGTGTGAGCTGGTAATGACACAGTGAGCACAACAAGAAAGTGTGCAACTTGGTGACCAGCTGGATGAACATTTCATCTCTCAAATTGATGCAAATTAAGGATTGAGAAGGGGACAAAGGAAAAGTAGAGGAAGAATTGGCCGATTTGGGTTTGAAAGTAAAGTCAAATCAGATTAAGAAAGAGAGGGATGATTGGTCAAAGACAGAAAATACGAGCAAGGTGCAGACAGGGAAAGTAAGACAAAAATTCAAATGTGACTTTTATTGGATTTCTAAGAGAACTTGACTACCCACTGGAATTAGATTTCACGTTTTGACTTGTTCTGGGTGGGAGAGGTTAGACAATACAGCAATAATGTAAAGTTCCTCATTGAAATAGTCCTAAACTCATAAACATTATTGACAGTTTCTGTTGACCCTGTTTCACCGGAACAAATGCAATGACTTCTCGATGCTTTCCAGGAGGTGGACAGTGACCACTTGCATGATTTCGAAGATTCCCTGTACTTCCATGATCAGCTATAATGGAAATGGTCATTTGTCCTGAACCAGAAGTTTATCTATTTGCAGTCCTGAATTGTTCATTTTTATATGTCAGATCAGAATCCCGAATATGGGAAAGCCAGTGAAATTTCCAGAAGAGGCCTTGTAACGAGTCAGTGACTCCCATAGCGCCTTGTCCATTTTGGGGTGAATTGGGGCATAAAGTAACAAGGGGATTGATAATAGAAATTTCAGGGCAGCCATTGATTCAGATTGCTCTTTATTTCAGTTTTGCTTCACTCGTGAATTTTGAATAAACTTGAGCTTTTATCTACATACTTGATGTCAACTGATGGCTGAGAAAGGTGGCTACTTTTACTTTAGGATGCCAAGTGGAAGAGATAGCAGTTTCCATAGCGCTCCAGCTCCATGGTTATAGCTCGGTTATACTGAGCTCCACTGAAAACCATTGCATAGAATTGGTTTCCTGCCTTCGCATTCCTGAAACAACTCCCTCATGTTTACATGTGTGTGCAGTGCAATTGGAGTAACCCAGGCTCGTGAATAATGGAGAATGCAGACTAAGGAAAGTGAGTATTCTTTCCACATCTTGGCTTGCATTGTGTAAAAGCACCCGTGATGTTGCCGGTGAAAGAAGACATATTTTATTGAAGCTTTTTGCCTTTCAATTATCCGGAAAATTCCAAACAATACCGATGTAAAGGGAAAATGAGTATTAGTGGCATTTGCACAGAGAATGCATTGCTTAGATGATGACTGCCAAGCATCATTTACATTTTAAACCAGACAGATTAAATCTCATTGTCAAGGCATCTCTAAGAAATGATACAAGAGAATGGGTGTTACCTATTTGTTGAGTTAAGAAAGATAAAATGCATGTGCATGTTCTCTCTGTCTGCAAAGGACAAAGCCCTGTGTATCAATATGTTTAGCTTTTAGAACACTGCGAGTCTGGCCAACACCCCTAAATTGGTTATCCACATAATTCCAAGCACATTCTGAATTATTGAGCAAATCTTATCCAATTGCAGAATCACAGGTAATGTTGGAGACTTGTAAATTTTGCAAGTCTCTGCTGGTTGAATACATGCTTTTTCTTTTTACTTACTGCAAACAATTGAAGGGTCATGCGCAGGAGAATCAATGTTTCAGGCATAAGCCCTTCCTGATGAAGGCTTATGCCCGAAACGTCAATTCTCCTGCTCCTCGGATGTTGCCTGACCTGCTGTGCTTTTCCAGCACCATAATTTTCGACTCTGGTCTCCAACATCTGTCGTTCTCGTTTTCTCCAGCTGAGAGGATATCCTGTTTGATATGACCCACCATCCTTTAGCATGCACAGCCTGCAAACCTGGTATCACACTGACAAGGGTATACCATATATTCAACTGGCCAATTAATCAAGACTCGCTCCTCATACAGAGTAAATTATGTTTTCCCTACACATTGGTATTTCTTATGACTCATCTCATTGGCAGTTCCTCACAGACAGGGATAACTCTCTTGCACTCTCAGGGTGAGGCTGTAGGTGGGTGTACAGACCAATGCAGGTTTGGCAGATTCAGTTACACTTGGGACAGAAGGTGGTGATGGGAAGGAATGGGTAAGGTGTTGGTGTGGCAAAGCGCTCCTTACACTGCTTCCCCTTGGCTTCCGCATTTTCTTGATGGCAAATCTCGAGTTGCTCGACACCTACCCGGATGCTCCTACTCCTGATGAATTCAAGGTGAAAAGCTTTAAAAAGTTCTTATTTTTACATTTAAAGCACAAGTCTGTACAACCAAGTAACTGTCTATGATGTTGTAACATATTCATGATGAACTGTTGAAGGGTCTCTCGCACCTTTGCTGTCATGGTCAGTTGGATGTTTGAAATTACTTGGGAATTATGTGTCATGAGACTTGAAAAGAGATCCCACCTAACTATTTATTTTCTGATGGCAAGATGAAAGCTGCAATTAATACTTTTCCAATTATCCATTAAATGAGAGCCAAGCTGTTCTTCAAGGATGATGACAGGAAGCATTTCATTGTGTGTGAACAATAGGAGAAATCTCTGTCCCAGAAAACCGGATGAGGCTGGTGGAAGGTGAGGATGATAGAGGGCAATTGAAAATTTCAAAAACTGAGATGGATTTTTGTTATGTAAGGAAATAAAGATTCTCACAATTCTTTGTGGAAGAATTAAAGTGGTTAAGTGGAGTTATGTATGTCATAACTCAGTCATAATTGTTTTGTATGGTACAACAGACTTGAAGGGCTGAATGGCCTCCCTTAGTACCTATGTTTCTAACCTTTGTACCTTGATGATATCTTGATCCTGATAATCAACTGGGAAGTTGTGCTAGCTAGAAATATAAGGCCAGAGAAACCGGACTACTGGCCCATTAGTGGCATCGCAAAATTACCCTATTATTCAATGTTCTGGTTAAGAATGAATGCACTTCGCTGAAGAAAATGGAAGAGGAAATTAAAGACTCTCGGTTGTAATTGCTTGGGGCTTATTCGTGTTCTCAAAATCAAAGCAGATTGTGGGGCAACGGTTAAGCTCTACAGAAGGTGTTGCCATTTAAATTCGTATTATTAAGGCGTCAAAAGTTGAGCCGCCCCAGGCAAATTGCTAAGCTGCTTCACAAATATAAACATCAAAAGTGTGATGTTCCTCATTTGAAAAAAGCGTTATGGCACCATAAAAAGTGCACTAGTCGTTCAAAGGGAGGCTGCTTCAATTTTCCAGTTAATTAGTTTTGTCCTGGCCAGGGATTTACAGGAGCTGCTTTTCTGACCTGGGGATAATGCAATCAAACTTCATGTGCGGATGAGGAAAATACTCATTTGGCGAGGAGTTTACTGCTTACAAAATCTTCAATGAGTTTCTTCCATCCTCTGCTTATCGGGTGTTGATTTGATTTTTTTTAGCCGTCATCCCATCGCCGCTGGGTTGTCCACTGCGGTCAGTTTTGATGAGCTTCCCCTTTGGTATGTTCACTACATAAGCACTAATCTTGAGAAGGTGCAGCACGTGGAGGCTCTTTGACCTTTGAACTGACATGATGCAGCACTAAGCTTGTTCCTGCTTTAAAGGAAGATGATAAAATAAAGCACTGCTTCAAAATCACCCACTTCCTTTACAGCAGTGGTTCAGAGGATTTCCATGCAGCCTATCTCAAGTGAAAATCTACATGATCGTGGTTCAAAATGGTCTCCACCAACAAAAGAAAAGGAGCTGGAAAATTGCCAAAATGTGGTTTTCTTCTGAATTCATGGTTTAAAATCCTGTGTAAAGACACATGCACAAACACCTATACGTCAATCAAAGTATACATTCACGTACATACACAACAGACCCATAAATAATGTTGGACTCTTTCAGCACCAGTGTGAACAGCAGGCAGGCTAAAAAGGTACACCTATATATGGTACTCCAGCTTGGAGTTTTTGTGTAGTTAATGAAGGTCATGTGCTGCACTCAGTCATATCGGCCTGACTATTAACTCAATGCCAATAATGTCACATTTCTGAGGTCTATTGCACCCAAACCTAAAATGGTAAAATGAGATTTTATCAGGGGAAATGACCACCCAATTCGCAGGTTAACTCAAATCTCTAAACAAGATGAGATGGAGGCCAATCGAGTTCACTTCCTATTGTCATGTTTGGTGAATGATTATGAAGATCAGTCTCTGTCATTTAGTCTCCCAACAAGCTCAGATTTGAGTAAAGGAAACCACCTCAATACTAATAAAAATTGCATTCTTCTTTAATGATTGCTTCATGGTCCCACCGAAATTATCTTTCTCATGTCCTCTTGGGACAAGCCATCCAAAATATAATCAGTCATCTTATTCTGGCCTCTTGAGAATTTGCTGCACAATTGGTAACCATATCTTCTGTTGCCCAATCTCCTAGCTCCCTAAAACCCTCCATCTCTTTTTCCCTCACTTTCCTTCCTTTGAATTCCTCCTTTTGACCATTTCTTCTCAAACTGACCTCTACAAACTTAATGTCAAGTTTTCCTTTATTCATTCACAGGAAGTGGGCATTGCTGACTAGGCCAGCATTTATTGCCCTATCCCTAATTGTCAAGAAGACAGTTAAGAGAAAACCACCTTGCTGTGGGTCTGGAGTCACATGTAGGGCCAGTCCAGATAAAGTCAATAGGATTTTCCTGACAATCAACAATGGATTTATGGCCATTATTAGACTCTTAATTACAGCTTCATATATTGAATTCAAATTCCACCATCTGCCGCAGTGGGATTTGAACCCAAGTCCTCAGAACATTAGCTGAGCTTTCTGGGTTAATAGTCTGGTGGAATACCACTAGGCCATCACCTCCCCAATGTCAAGTATCTTAGATTGTGCTCCTATAAACATGTAACGTCTGTACAATTTGTTGCTGTTGCTTTTACTGGACACATCTGGAATGCTGGAACTTTACATAAGAGAGGGTGGCAAGGGGATTATATGAGAAAGAAACATAATTTTACCTAACATGGGTCATTTAGAAACTGTCATGGAACCAAGAAATTTATTTGAGAAACTGGACTCCTCAATTTATCAATGCCACAAAACTAATTGAGTTAACTCCATCTTATGCATTTGTTCCCCTTCACTTTACATTCTGAAATAGATGGATTCTTCAGAAGAAACTGCAGATAAGTTGAGACAATCAGCCCAGTTTCACCTTGCAACATTGCGATAGACGAATGACATTAAAAAGCTGAACTGGACTAAAAACTTTATAGATATGTTCTAACCAGCTGATTCAGAGATGTTATTATACACCTCTGAAACAGGTGGGACTTAAACCAGGCCTCCTGACTCATAGGCTGCCCCACAAGAGCCTACTGCAGACTGTGTACTCTGACATAGATGAAGTGAATCAATTAATGTAATCAGTTAGCAATACATTGATTAATTGTATTGCTTAAAGACTCTTGTCTTTAAATTATTTAGAAAACGAAAGGGATAAATAAATGGATATCCTCAGGAACATAATTACTTGTTAACGCAGTGCAAACACACTTAGCTCATTAGACTGTAAATTCTTCATTGAGTAGAATAAAGTAATTTAACAGTGACAAAATATTAATTAGAGTTGCTTACAAGTAAGTAGTAAGTACAAGCAGGGCACGCAGTAAGATGAGGCATCTGTCTATGATTTATGTTTGTAGGGTTACCTTTCCAACATCTATTTATTGACATGTTATATTGTAAGGTAAGTGCTCTCATGGCACTGTGGATAGAATCTGGCAAGCTGTGAGTGTAAATCCCATCTGGTCAAGTGTGGCGTGTCTGAATGTACATTATCAGGTAGCAAGCACACAGAGTCATAGAGTCATACAGCACGGAAACAGATCCTTCGGTCCAACCAGTCCATGCTGACCATAATCCCAAGCTAAACTCATCCTACCTGCCTGCTCCTGGTCCATATTCCTCCAATACCTTCCTATTCATGTACTATCCAGTGTCTTTTAAACGTAATTGTGCCCACATCCACCAATTCATTCCACACACAAACCATGTTCTGTGTAAAAAAATTTGCTCCTCATGTCTTTTTTAAATCTCTTTCCTCTCAAAATGCACCCCTTAATCTTGAAGTCCCCATCCTCAGGAAAAGACACCAACCATTAACCCTACTATAGCCCTCATGATTTTATGTCAGATTTTGTGGGATTCCTGTTGATTTTCCAAAGAAACAAGTGATTGAAAAAGCTGAGGAAAAGCTTATATTAAGGCTATGACTTCTGGGACTAGTGTCTAATTAATTTGAAACCTTACTTAAAGCCATGTCCCTGCTAAATTTTCGATGAATTCATGGTAGGGAAATTATTCAAGAAGATTCTTATGGACAGAATTTGGAGAAGAGTGGACTTATTAGGGATAGTCAGCATGGTTTTATGCAGAGGAGGTCTTGTCTCACCAACGTGATTGAGCTTTTAGATAGTGATAAAGATGATTGATGAGGGTAAGGCAGTGGATTTTTCTACATGGACTTTAGCAAGGCCTTGGACAAGGTCCCTCACAATTGGCAAGTCCAGAAGATGAAATTGTTTGGAACCCATGGATGAGTTGGATGTTAGTTACAAAACTAGCTTGGCTGTAGAAGACAAAGAGTAGTTGTGGAGGGGTGATTTTCTGACTGGTTGTCTGGGACCAGTGATTTTCTGCAAAGATCAGTGCTGGGACCACTGTTTGTAATATACATAAACGATTTGGATGAAAACGTCAGTTGTCTGATTAGTAAGTTTGCAGATGATGTAAAAATTGGTGAAGTTGTGTGGAAGTATATCAAAGGATGCAGAAGGATATAGGTCAGCTGGAAAGTGAGTGAGAAATGGCAGGTAGAGTTTAATCCAGACATGTGTGAGGTGATGCATTCATGGAAGTGAAGCACAGGAGAAATGTATGCAGTAAATGGCAGGACCCTGAGGAACATTGATATACAGAAAGATCTTCGGCCTCAAGTCCATAGCCATGTGAAAGTGGCAATACAAATGGATAAGGTAGTAAAGAAGACATATGACATGCTTGCCTTTATTGGTCAGGTCACTGAGTATAAAGGTTGGTAGGTCATGTTGCAACTGTATTAGACTTTGGTCAGCCCAAAATTAGAGTAGTCACCACACTACAGGAAGGAGTATTAGGGGCTGAGAGTTGACCTGATAGAAGTATATAAAACTATGAGAGACTGGTAGGATGGATAGTCAGAGTCCTTTTCTTGGGAAAGCAATGTCAAATACGAGAGGGCATAGGTTTAAGATGAGGAGGGAAAAGTGTAAAGGAAATGTGCAAGGAAAGTCTTTTAAACAGAAGGTAATATGTGCCTGGAAAACACTGCCAGGGGAGGTGAGCTGAAGCAGATTGTTATGGACCCGGCCAGACCCCCTCAAAACATTTCAAGAAACTAGCCCTGACCCCAATTTTGCTAGTTGTTTTAAACAGGTGTAAAGTGGATATTCCAGGAGAGATGTAGTTGGCCCAACCATTTAGTTTTAAGCAAAACAGAATTTATTTTTAATCTTACCAAATAAAACACAAACAAAGGAGAATGGAATGTAGAATAACTTAACCTATTCGAAAACCCAACTTAATGATGGTGTTTCAAATTCCTGCAACAATCCCCATAAACACCCCTTGGGAAAAAGGTAAAACCAAATACAGGGTCTTACAGAAGAGAGAGAGAGGGCAGAGGGACTCAACATGGAACATGTTCTTCCACATAGCTGTTTCTTGGAGCAGCAACCTCAAACCTGCCTGACTGCTTTCAGTGAACAGCCAGACTGCTAAAAACCAAGCCAAACCAGAGAAAAGCTGAACTGGGAGAACTGACCATTCCCCTTGCATTGTACAGGTGTTTTCTTTTAACTTAAAAGCCTTTTGCCTGAGGCAGTGTCTATTAGCTGTAATCAAACTGGCCGTAAACCACTTCAAAGCTAGACTTTTTGGAGCCCGTGTCTTTAAAACCTCATGAAAAAAATCCAAGGACAACATAACCTTTTAAAGGAGCAGCATCATCACATAGAAATGACAGCAGAGTTTAAGAGGCATGAACAGGCAAGGAATAGAGAGATATGGAGGACAGACACAGTATCTCAGTGGTTAGCACTGTTGCCTCACAGCGCCAGGGATGTAGGTTCAACTTAGGCCTCTGGTAACTGTCTCCATCATTTTCACAGTGTCTGCGTGAATTTGTTCCGGATGCTCCAGTTTCCTCCCACAGTGTAGATTAGGTGGATTGGCCAAGCTAAATTGCCCATAATGTCCAGGGATGTGTAGGTTAGGTGGGGATTATACCTTGGGATATGCAGAGTTATAGGGATAGCGTGAGAGGGGTGGGTTTGGGTGGGATGCTGTTCAGAAAGTTGCTGTGGGCTTGTTGGGCCGAATGGCCTGTTTCCACATTGTAGGGATTCTATAGGTGGATGGGATTAGTTTCGAATAGTATCATGGTCGGCACAGACATGGTGGGCCGAAGGGCCAGTTTCTGTGCTGTATTGTGCATATATTCTTTGAGACCGGACCGGGAGCATTATGTGCAAGTTTTAGTTCAATTACTTGAAGAGGGATGCATTTGCATTGGAAGCAGTTCAGAAGAAATTCACTAGATTGATTCCAGAGATGAGGGGTTTGTCTTATGAAGACAGATTGAGCAGTTTAGCTGTATACTCTCTGGAATTTAGAAGGAGATCTAATTGAGCTTTATAAGATGCTAAGGGGGATTGGCAAAGTAGATATAGAGATGATGTTTCCTCATCTGAGGTAATCTAGAATGAGAGATCATAGCTTTAGGATAATGGGTAATAGATTTAAAACAGAGCTGAGGAGAAGCTACTTCTCTCAGAGGGTCGTGAATCAGTGGAATTCACCAGAGTGGATGCTGGGAAATTGCATAAAGCTAAGGAGGCGATAGACAAATTTTAAATTAAAAATGGGTTGAAAGATTATGTAGGGTGGGCAGAAAAGTGGAGTTGAATCCAAGACGAAATCAGCCACGTTTGTATCAAAAGGCTGAGCAGTCACAAGAGGCTGAATGGCCTACTCCTCCTCGTATGTTCTTATTGAATCTGTATGCAACACTCTATCAAGCACTGCAATTCTAACTATGCATCACCCGACTTTTCCTCTTGTCACTTCTGGTTCCTTTACCAATCACTTTAAATCTCTTGCCGCTCCTTATCAAATGTTCAGTGGTTCAAAGTAGCTTCTCTTTATTTTGCCATTCTTAAACGCTTTGCGGCATTGAACAATTCTATCAAATGTTCTTTCAGCATCCGGCAGCTTGCAACAGTAAAATCCTTTCAGCTGAAGATGTGCAATGGGTTCACACCATGAAATGTCCCACTCCAGAAAGTCATAGTCTGATATTATAAATCACCAGGCAACCTTTTGTCCTGGGTGTTGGTGAGAACTCACAGTAACTGACAGACATTTTCCACAATGAAACATGCCATACCATACCGGATTACTCAGACATTTTGCTGTGTTTAGAGAAAAGATTGCTTTGTGTTGACTTGTGGTTCAGAGATGGTTCACCCGACTGATGCGTGGTGTGGAGAAGGGATGAGGGATTATCTTATATGGAAAGTTTGGACAGACTGTGGACATGGATCCTTTGAAGTCTAGAAGAAGGTGAGGTTGTCTTCTGGAGGCAAAAGATTCCCTGAAGGAACTTGACAGGATGGACTTGACAGGTTGCTGTGTTCCCTTTGGAAGAGGTCAGGAATTTTTCATTGGAAATAAGGAAAATATCTTTCTCTCAGTGAGTTGTGAGTTAGCCATTTACCTCAACTTGGGCATCGCAGACTGGACCAGTATTTATTGCCCATTCCTAATCCCCCTTGAGAAGGTGGTGGTCTGTTATCTTCTTGAACTGTTATGGTCCATGGGGAATAGGTACATCAACAGTGTTGTTAGAAAAGGAGTTCCAAGATTTTGACCCAGCAATGGTGAAGGAATGATAATATATTCCGAGTCACTATAACTTGTGGTTCTTAGAGGAACTTGCAGGTGGTGGTGTTCCCATACATCTGCTACCCTCATCCTTCTCGATGGAAGTCGTCTTGGAAGGTGCTATCTAAGGAGCTTTGCTGTTGCAGAGGCCTCGGTAAGTTGTGGTAGTGTATCTTTTTAATGGAATATATTGTTGCGACTGTGCATCAGTGTTGATGGGAGTGAATATTGAAGGTGTTAAATGACGTGCCAATCCAGGTGGTGTTGAATTTCTTGAGTGTTGTTGAATCTGCATATATCTAGGCAAGTAGAGAATACTCTGTCACACTCCTGACATTCGCCCCCTGCAGATGGTGGGTAGGCATTGGTGAGTCAGGATAGGAGCTACATCCTGCTGAATTCTCAGCCCATTACCTGTTTTCAGAGCTTTGGTATAAGGCCTGATGCCCGAACCGTCGACTCTCCTATTCCTCAGATGCTGCTTGACCTGCTGTGCTTTTCCAATGCCACACGTTTTGGCCCCGTAATATTTATATATGTCTAGGCCAGTTCATTTTCCCATGACTAGCAATGCATTGATAGGAAGAATTTAGCAGTAATCATGCTGTTCTCTATGTTGTAGCTGGTTTTATTGTAGCATATGTGGTGTCACTGTTACTTACAGGAATCAGCCCAGACTTGAATGTTGTTAGAGGTTTGCTGACTGTTTCAGGAACTGAGGAATTGTGAAAGGTCATGAGTATGGTACAATCAAAAGAGAACATTTCCATATCTGACCTTCTGAGGGAGGGAAGGCCATTGATGAAACAGCTGAAAGTTGTTGGATCCAGTATGCTACCCTGATGAACTCCTGTGGAGATGTCTTGGAAATGAGCTGGCTGACCTCCAACAATCAGAACCATCTTCCCCACTATTCAGAACTGGACGTGATAGGACTGCATTGCTTAAATTTGATCTATTGGTGTGGGATTGCTCAGCTTTTTCTGTCACACTGCTTCATGTGCAAGCGGTCCGGTGTTGTGTCTTCATTAGCACTTCAGTTTTAGGAACGCCTGTTCCAGATCCAACCATGACCTATGAACTCTACATTGAAACAGGGTCGATCTCTCAGCTTGATGGTAATAGTGGTGTAAGAAGTATGCCAGTCTTTGATGTTACAAATTGTATTGAGTCTAATTCTGTTGCTGTTGGTGGCCCGCAGCACCTTTTGAATCCCAAGGCTTGAGTTGTGCAATCAATTTGAAATCTATCCCAATCAATGCAGTGATAGTGGCACACAACATGCGGGAGTTGTCCTTAATTATAGACTTCATCTCCAAAAGGTCTATGCTGTGGTCACTCCTACTGATAACATTTCTAGACAGGTCCACCTACTTCAGGAAGATTGATCAGGATGAGGTTACGTATGCTTTTCCCTTTGGTAGTGCCCTGTCTGCTTGCCATAGGCCCAATCTAGCAGCAATGTCCTTAGGACTCAGCTGACTCAGTCTCTGGAACTTTGCGATTGAATTTTCTTAAGCAAAAGTAGATAGATTTTTGACTAACAGGAGAGTCAAAGATTATTGTGGATCGGTGAAAATGTGAAGTTGAAGCTACAAGCGATCGACCATAAACATACTAAATAGCAGAATCAGCTCAATGGGCCAAACGGGCAACAGGAATTTTGGGATTTGACGACTGTGTAATAATACAGGTGTACTGTGTTTTTTTATGAAGAAAGATTGAGATAGAGGGGCAAAGCAGTCTGCCAAAGACAATAAAGCAAAGAGTTTGTGAGGCCTTGGGTTTTTTAAAAAAAAGTTGGAATAACAGAAGCAGCCTGAATGGGTGGAGTCAAGCTCCCACACAACCAGGATTTTTAGTTTTAGCTTTCAGCAGTTGTTGGGGTCTTGAAGCTGGATGTGGAAACCCTGATTCCTCTCTCTGTTATAGTTAAAAGCTGGGGTTTCTCTTCCTGCTATTAGAATTGCATATGAGACAATCTATTTTACTAAATTTGCCTTTGCCAAGGGCATGTTTATGAAATTTTAAGATATTGGAACAGTTAATTAATAGTAGTTAATACAGATTATTTTGTTAAGCACTTTGATAAAGTTACAGTTAAACCAATTCTTTTATTTTTTTCTGCCTTTTAACAGTAGCATAGTAAAGTGTGTTTTGCTTAGCGTTGAGTGGTTTGACCAATTGAATTGCATTTAAAATAAGAAAAAGTTAGGGTCTAGACTATCTTCATAATATATTTTGAAGGGTTTGGTCTGGTCGATAACAACTGGCAGGAGCAAAATCCAATGGTTTAACAATTGCAATATGAAAGTAAGAGATAAGCTGAAAAATGATTTGAGAAGGGTGAAAGAACATACAATAGCAGTAAAAGTGAGGGATGAATTATTGGAGGGGGATGAAATATTGAGATTTCAAGCAATAATTCATTACCTGAAGGAAAGAGACTTTTCACTATGTCTGACAAAGTTTAATTGACTGCTATTAACAATTAGCACCTAATTTCCATTGTTAATTACCAGGCTTAACGTCCTGCTGGTTAGTTTGACAGAGAATTATTCTTAAAACACAGCAATTTCCTGAATCTTACGGGGATGTTAACAATGAGGTGCCATTTTATGAAACTAATACTGGCATATCATTCAGAAACTTGTAGTTTTCCATAATTCACAGGGTATCTCTCTTATGCCATTTGGTTCTGAACAATTTGATCTGATGTATTGAGACATAATTGTATTCCTTATAGGACAAAGGGTGTTGTAATCATGCATGCAGGGTCCCATTTTCCCTCTCAGTTGGACTTAGGCATGTCACAATGTTGAAGAAGAAACGGGGAAATTCTCCATGGTGCCCCAGCCAATGTTTCATTCCTCTTCATTTTCTTAACCCTTAAAGAGTTGCGGGGCACTGATTGGCTTCGATATTTCCAACATTGCAATAGTAACTACGTTTTCAAAAGAAATGACTGTGTTGCCCTTAAGAGGTTGTGAGCAGTGCTATACAAATACATGTTTCTTCTTTCTTCGAAACAGTCTGCTCCAATTGTTCAAACCCCAGCCCTGAAGGTAGCAGGGGATTGCTGTAACACTGCCAGTATATTGTTGTGCTATGTGCAGTCTATCCACTTGCATCAGATGCTTAAGTATACAACACTAGAGAACTGCTTTGAATGGAATCACAATATTGCTGCATCAATTTGACAGAAAAATCCTGAAATGACACCCAACAAATAGTGGTATAAGGTCAATGAGAATTTTACCAAGGCATAATTCAAAATATATCAAAAAGAAAATCAAACCCAGCTGGTGCCACAGTCCAGTGAACAGTAGTCTACGCTCAGGTGGCATAGCAACACAAAATCTGATGCAGTCGCTTCATACTCCTCAGTCTGCTCCCTGCGGTGCTTAAAGAGCGATTTAAATGAACCTTAAAGAATTGTTCTTTCAGCTCTCCTTCATCGTGACATTTAGGAGGCAGCAGCAGCATCGAAAAGTAATGGCATTGCACTGCACATTAATAAGTGTGCTGGATTGCCACAAAGGTTGCTTCCCTGGACACTGTTCCCTAGTAGGATGCTGCTCGTTCTTTGCCCTGCAGGACTATCACAGAAGGTGACTTTTTTTTTCCCTTTTAAATAGATATTCACAGTGACAAGACTCATTCAAGATCTCTGTCTTCGAAAAGTAGTTTTTTTTTTGAAGATTTTATGTTGAAGAACATTCAAATAAAAGAATACAGGTGTACAGCCAAAACTGTGGCTGGTGGCGAATATAAGATTTGCAACAGGAACAGAATGCACACCTGTGGAGAAAAAAAACAGATATAATGTTTCGAGTCCAGTGACTCTTCATGAGAATGAGATTTGCAAGGTTGTTTCTGGAGAATGCACAGTTTTATTTCCAATGATTAATGATTCAATGATTAGTCAATGACTGGCTGAGAATACATATGCCATATTTTTAGGCACCTAAGATACTTACATCAAGCAACACTGCCTGAAGTCCCCTATTCCTGCCTCTGTCATTATGGTGGGTGGTGCATGTTTAGTTGTGGAACGAATGAGTATATGATAGTGGGGGAACCAGAAACTGAACCATTTGGAACCAATGTTTGAATGGGCATCATGCCCTTTGCAAATAGTAACAGGAGGCATGTCATCTGTTTCTGGCCCTCTTCAGGGAATTGGGCAACACTGCGGTGTAACCAGACCAGGTGATGGGAAAAAGGATTGAAGGGGTATTGCCTTGAAATGATAAGGCTGCAGCGGTACTGAGCACGGTTACCGTGCTATTCAACTCCTTCCTGATTGAACACCTCGCTGGCTACATCCCATCCTTTGCTTCACCCCTTCCTCCCAAACTCTCCTCCCCGGCAACACCGGGACATTCCTGAGGACCCGCTGTCACTGGCAAGCTACCTGTCATCCGTACCTCACCAGCGTCATGTCTGTGAGAGTTTTGTGGCGCTGTGTCGAGTGTGCCACAGCCATACCTGTTCCTCAGTTGTTTCCTGTGGCCAGTTCTCACTAGGAAGTTGGCATAGATCATCTGAGGGAGCATGGTAGCTTAGTCAGTAAAGCATCAGACTTTTACTCTGATAGTCCAAGTTTCAAGTTCCAGTCCAGGTGCTATTTAGGGGTGACGTGGTGGCTTAGTCATCAGCACTGCTGACTCATGTTGCTTGGGACTCAGGTTCAATTCCACCCTCGGGCAACTGTATGGAGTTTGCATGTCCTCCCCATATCTGTGTGGATTTCCTCTGGGTGCTCTGGTTTACTCCCACAGTCATAATATGTGCAGGTTAGGTGGATTGGCCATGCTAAATTGCCCTTTAATGTCCCAAGTTAGGTGGGTTAACCATGGAATATGTTGGGGGGCCGAGGCTGAGTCTGAATGGGATGCTCTTTGGCCTGTTGGTGCAAAGTCAATAGGCCAGGTGGCCTCTTTCCACACTGCAGGGTTTCTATGATCTTAGGGTCAGTGATAAAGAGCAGGCTGTGATGGTTAATATTTATTTTAGTTCACTGAATTTAAATTCCCCAGTCGCCACGTCAGGATTGGAACTCATGTCTCTGGGTCATTAGTACAAGCTGCTGGCACATTAGTCGTTCCATCATCCACTGAGTCCTCTGTCGCTCCCATCTCACCTTGAGAGCTCAGGTTGCCTGTCGATCTTCACTGGAGTTTTTTTGACCCTCATTCCTCTTCAACCAAACCTGAGTTTGACCTTTTCTCCGTGGGTGTCACTCTCTTTGGAAAGATAAAGCTTTTGCCGTTCATGGGGATGTATAGTTTTGGGGCTGTGGAACTGACAGACATTCTTGCCTGAGACAGTTCAAGTGATCGCACGAGCGTACACGTTCAGAGATTCTTGTTGCTCCTTTTGGAGTTAATTAGGATGAGCTCCTCCTGTGCTATTAATAAAAACGCTTTGGCAAGAAAGTGATGCACTGCAGTGACTGTAGCAAGGGTAACATGCTCACCTTTAAGACAGTGCTTTTAATTCAAGCACAAAGGAACACAGTTTCATCTCCCATTAAAGTCACGTTATACAGTGGCCTGTCAGAATTGTGCATTGAGTTGCATATATTTATTCCACAAATTCTGCATTTTCGCAGTCTAATTGGATGCTGGTGCCTGCTTGAGGTGAGCTTCGGAATAGTTAATTTGACAGGTTTTCCTGCATTTGATGGTATTTTATAGCTAATAGCAACCGATTTTAATGGTTTCATTGTGTGAATGAATGTCATCATTATGCTACGGTCTGGTTTTTCATTTTAATATGCATCCAGTGGCATCAGAGAGAAATTACTGCTACTGAGGGAGGTTAATCATGGTATGACAATACAACAGGTATCGAATCACATCACTGAGTCATGCTTACACATCAAGCCATCATTTGATTTGATTTATTTTTGTAGATGCACAATATAGTACCGAGAGGTCCTTATTAAAGTCGAAGGCTCTTCAGTCAAACAATCAGAATTGTCAATGCACAGTACCATTTTGGGAACTTGTATGTTGGGAGTCAGCCAATTGAGCTGTTTTAACAAGCTAGAGAACAAAAGCAACTGCAAATGCATTCACAGTTAACGAGCAGCTCACTTCCAGAGTCAATGCCAAAAGGGATTCGAGTGGACAATTGATAATCTTTTGCTGGTTTTGACTTCAGTAGTTAATCCCCATTGCAATGGGTGAGATCACCCGAAAGGACTCTCCTCAACCTGTCCCTTCACCTGAGGTGTGATGACTCTCAGGTTAAACCACCACCAGTCATCTCTCTCTCTAATGAGAGATCAGCCCTATGATCTGGTAAGGCCATGATGATGTTTCCCTTAAATTTGACTGAAAGGCAATGCAATATTGTATGGAATGGCTGATTTTATAATGTGCAAGGGAGTAAAAACATAATTTTATGCTTTTTTTAAAAGTTTTCCAATAGTGTTTTTTTTTCTTTTTGCTGACTTGAAATGACTTCCTCATAAACTAGCAGCTTGCGACATTTTTTTCTCTCTGCACGTAATATCCATGTTAGTTCATTTGCCCGTGTCTGCCTGTACGTGTAGGGGTTTAAGAAAGGTCTAACTGTTTCACCTCTCCGAGATTTCGGACTGAGTTGAGGAGGAACCTCTTCGCCCAAAGAGTTATAAATCTGTAGAATTCCCTGTCCAGTGAAGCAATTGAGTCGACTTCATTAAATGTATTTAAGACAAAGATAGATTGATTTTTGAACAGTTAAGGGCTGTGGTGATCAGTCAAACAAGTGGAGCTGAGTCCACAGAAAGATCAGCCACGATCGTATTGATTGACGGAGCAGGGGGCCAAATGGTTTATTAGATTAGATTATTTACAGTGTGGAAACAGGCCCTTCAGCTCAACAAGCCCACACCAACCCTCTGAAAAGCAACCCACCCAGACCCATTCCCCTACATTTACCCCTTCACCTAACACTACGGACAATTTAGCGTGGCCAATTCACCTAACCTGCACACCTTTGGACTGTGAGAGGAAACCGGAGCAGCCGGAGGAAACCCACGCAGACACGGGGAGAATGTGCAAACTCCACACTGACAGTAGCCCAAGGCGGGAGTTGAACCCAGGTCTCTGGTGCTGTGAGGCAGCAGTGCTAGCAGTGCTAGCCACTGTGCCACTGTGCCACCCACTATTTCTTGCTCCTATTTCTTACGTATCTCATGGTTTTTGGTCAGCCAGGAAGTTGTGTTACCTTCAGGGTAACGAGAAATGGCAGGATAAGCAATACAAGAAAACCCACTTGGGCACTGCCCTGATTGATAATCACTCAGGTGTTACCTCCCTTGCCAAAGACATAGCCTTGGAAAGAGATGGTGTTTGAGGTTGAGCAGGCTAATTCTGCCCTCACCTTTCAGTCCGACTTATTAAGTATGGCAAGAAAATCATGACTTTTTTTTCAAATGATGGCTGCTTGAATTTCATTGAGGAAAGTGATAGACAATGGACAATAGACAATAGGTGCAGGAGTCGGTCATTCGGTCCTTCGAGCCTGCACCACCATTCATTATGATCATGGCTGATCATCCTCAATCAGTATCCTGTTCCTGCCTTATTCCCATAACCCTTGATTCCACTATCTTTAAGAGCTCTATACATCTCTTTCTTGAAAGTATCCAGAATCTTGGCCTCCACTGCCTTCTGGGGCTGAGCATTCCATATATCCACCACTCTCTGGGTGAAGAAGTTTCTCTTCAACTCTGTTCTAAATGGCTACCCCTTATTTTTTAACAGTGTCCTCTGGTTCTGGACTCCCCACATGCTTCCTGCCTCCAGAATATCCAAACTTTTAATAATCTTATACATCTCAATCAGATCCCCTCTCATCCTTCTAAACTCAAGAGTATACAAGCCTAGTCACTCCAATCTTTCAATGTATGACAGTCCCACCATTCTAGGAATTGACCTTGTGAACCTACGCTGCGCTCCTTCAATAGCTAGAATGTCCTTCCTCAAATTTGGAGACCAAAACTACACACAGTATTCCAGGTGCAGTCTCACTAGGGCTCTGTACAGCTGCAGATGGACCTCTTTGCTCCGATACTCAATTCCTCTTGTTATGAAGGCCAGCATGCCATTAGCTTTCTTCACTGCCTGCTGCGCCTGCATGCTTGCTTTCATTGACTGATGTACAAAAACACCTAAATCTCGTTGTATTTCCCCTTTACCTAACTTGATTCCATTTAGGTAGTAATATGCCTTCCTGTTCTTGCCATCAAAGTGGATAAACACACATTTGTCCACATTAAACTGCATCTGCCATGCATCCATGCAGTCACCTAGCCTGGTGAAGTTCTGCTTGCTGGTTTTGATTGGAAGGGCCATGCTGTTGGTAATACTCCCGGTGTCTTTGTCAAGGTGGTGGAAGTTGATGATGTATCTCCACTGGCTCTGTACAAAAGCAGGAAGGAGAGACCAAGGTCATCAATTTTTAAGCATTTTAACACAGATAAAAACTTTTAAAAAAAATTAGTTACATCATCTTTAAGTGAGTTGCATAAATCTTTAACTTTCGTGATGACCACATGTAACAGCCTGTTTACCTGAGGGCACTATGACAACAGCAGCATTTCGTTTTGTCTTTTCAGGATCCCAGAATCTTTAAGTCAGGCAGCAGTGTCCAGGTTCAAAGGCTTGCACAGCTCATGCAATAGACTCTTGCCTGAGTTACTCCTAGAATCCCTGCAGTGTGGAAGCAGTCTATTCAGCCCATCGTGTCCACACTGACCACCCAGACCAACCCTTGTAGCCCTGCATAACCAATACTAACCCACCTAGCCTACACATCCCTATGGGCAATTTAGCGTGGCCAATCCACCTAGCCTGTACATCTTTGGATTGTGGGAGGAAACCAGAGCATCCACAAGAAACTCATGCAGACACGGGGAAAACATGCAAACTCCATACAGCCAGTTGCCTGAGCCTGGAATTGAGCCCAGGGTTCTGGCACTGTGCAGCAGCAACATGAACCACTGAGCCACTGTGCCACACCATCCTTGTGCGGCAGAGATAGCATCAACATCAGAAAGTTTGCCTTCAAATTCCATCGCTGAATAACATCGCTGAACAAGTTGATTAAATGATAATTGTGGTGCACTAGTAATATTCCTACCTCTGGTCAAGAGACCAGGGTTTAGCACCCATCTGTTCCAGAGGTGTCAGAGCAAGTTGATTAAAAGTATTTAGCTTCTTACCTGGACCCCTGTCCCCTTCTCAATCAGGTTACCTGCACTTGGCTGCAATTATTATACCCTCTCCAGAAAAGAAACTAATTGTGGTTGACATTTTCATGCAAGCTATTTTCTTACGCCTCAAATCTGTAATTATTTGGTATATTTGCTGAACATGGCTGTTAAGGAGTAAGTTCCAGGTTGTTGACCTCGCGACAACATCGTTCCAAGTCAGGATGGCGGAATGGCTCAGAGGAAAACTTGCAGAAACTTTTCTTCCTATCAGACTTCTGTCCCTGATCCTTCTAATTGCATTCATCAGACATAGGTATTGCATTTATTGTCCACCCCTAATTGCCGACAGGGATCATTCCTAAGTGCTATGGATCTGGAGTCACATTGGGGCCAGACCATTGTAGGATGGCAGATTTCTCTCCTTAAAGGGCATGAGTGAACCAGATTGTTTTTTTATTGTAATTGCCAGTAATATTATGATCACCATTAGACTAGTTTTTCTTTTAGCTCCAGATTTTTATTAAATTCAAGTTTCACCATCTGTTATGGTGGGATTTGAACACAGAACATTAATTTGAGTCTTGGATTATTAGTCCAGTGACATTGCACTATACTGTCACCTCCCTTCATGTGTATGAAAGCAAATTCCTGAGTCCACATTAGCTGTTGTGCATCTTCACCAACTAATTGCTTCTCTTCTACATAGTACCAAACAGCAGGCCTCCATTAGCATCTGGGACACAGTCTGGTGATCACATCACTGATACATGTCCATCTCCAGTGAAGGAGGAAATTCCCGAAGCCTCTGACCCTGATAGGATGTCAGATATCAGGTACCTGATGAACCCTCTGAGATAAACGTACCTTGTATATACCCTTCTGCTTTGGCGATTGAGGATTGTTGGGGGGCCCAGTGCACTACAATGATGCAGAACACCTTGTCCGGGCATTCCCTAACCTGTCTGGGCCTTGAGACCTCCTTCTAGAGGACTACAGTCTGTTATCTAATGGCCCTGGTTGAAGCGTGGGCAACATTATTGTCTTCCACCCACAGTCATCTGAAGATTTCTTTGAGGTGTCAGCAGACAGGGGTATAGGACAAATGCTTTGTCACCCAGCAACCATCCTTCTGTTGGCCATGGGCTTTTGACAGAGGCTGACAGCTGTGAGTAGTCGAGGGTGTCAGGGTATCTGAACAACAAATGTCTGAAACAGAGAATCTGATTTTTGAACTCTCTCCTGATTAATTCTTCCCACTTGGCATTATTTATGCTGCATAGAGAGTGGAAAATCACATTGCATGTTACCAAAGCTTTTCATCTGGCTCTTGTCGGGATAAATGCAAGAATGCCAAATTTCAAATGACCGCAGTAATTTATACTGCAGGAGTAAACGAGAATGATTGGGTTTGTTTATAAAGTGAGCTATTATATTTCTTCAAAGCAACAATACAATTTATTGGATTCCAGATGTATGATTCATATCTTTGCATTGCTAAATCAATTATGGAAGAGATAAAAGATTAAAATGAAAGTTTTACATTAAATGTTGTAACTAATGTAAGAAGGTTAGGAGGGATGTATGAAGTGTTCCATTAAAACACTTCCATAATTACATTTTTTCTCTATAATAACCAATGATCTTTCCTGATGCTGACTGCAAATCGAAGACATTTTTTTTCTGTATGTGCCTGCATGCTCTGGAGATTTAGTACATCAATAACTAAAAAAAGAAATTTAACACAGAAGCAAATACATAATCAGATAAAAAATTGCTCACCAAAATCTTGAGTTCTATACTTTACAACTTATGGACAATACATTTTCATTCCCAATCAAAAGCATTTTACACAACTTAATTTAACAGCAAACTAAATAATAATGAAGCGTCAATACTTGTTTCTATCCTTCGATAACACCGAATACATTAGACCGATATTTCTGGGAATTTGGAAGAGAAATCTCATTAAAATATAAAAGTTTCTCAAAGAGTTTGGTGTTTTTTTTTAATGTGCTCATGGGATATGTGCATCGCTGACTGGGCCAGCATTCATTGGCCATCAAGTGGCTTACTCATTCCATTTCAGAGGGCAGTGAAGAGTCAACCATATTGCTGTGTGTCTGGAGTCACGTGTAGGCCAGACCAGGTGAGAATGACAGATTTCTTTCCCTCAAGGACACGAGTGAAGCAGACACTTTTCTTATAATAATCATCACTGTTACAGGTTTGTAAAAATCAAAACATAAAAACCGCGGAGGCTATAAATCAGAAACAAAAACAGAAGTTGCTGGAAAAACTCAGCAGATCTGGCAGCACCTGTGAAGAGAAATCAGAGTTAATGTTTTGGGTCCGGTGACCCTTCCTCAGGAGGGTCACCGGACCCAAAGCGTTAACTCTGGTCTGCCTTCACAGGTGTTGCCAGACCCGCTGAGCTTTTCCAGTAGCTTGTGTTTTTGTTACCGTTATGGGGTTTCCAGCTTGTAATTCCACTTTTCGTTATTATCGAGTTCACGTTTCACCGGCCGCCATCATGAGATTTGAACCCTTGCCGCCAAAACGTCAACCTGGGGTTTAAGTGTACTCATCAAGAGCACTAATCAAGTGGTATTACCATTGTACCACCAGCTCACAAATAATACTCTAGGATTGCTTTTGCTCGTCAAGGAATCTAAAACACACGGGCATCGCCATCGCCTAAGAGGCCAATGATTGTGACTGTGATGAGCAGAAATTACTTAATTCAAAGCATATTGAATCTTTGCAGTTTTTGACCTCAGAGGGTAGTGGATTGAGTCCAGTTTGTTCTGCTATAACGTGTGTTTCTTCAGCGCGAATTGGCTATAACGCGATGGAAGAATTCAGATCATTATTTGTAGAACGCGAACTTTCCTTACCTGTGTTGGCTACAACGCGATTCTGGTTTAAATGTTGCTGCTATTATGTGATTTTCTTGCAAAGCTGGATTGCATGGGAACAAAACTATCAGGCTAATTCAGAGCAGACTGGATATTTAAGGTTGGTATAAGGAGATTTTTAGCTTGTCAATGAATCAAGGGATGTGGGGAATGTGGACTACAAGCCCAAGATCAGCCACTATTGCATTGAATGACTCGGCCATTAGGTCCGATCCCCATTCTTATTTCTCATGTTCTTGCATTTCTTATAATGCCGCCCAAGTGGCTGCCACAAAGTGGGATGAACATTAGCTCTGAGCCTTCCATGATTCAGCTCAGTCACTGGCTGATCCATTGATTCTCCTATCTCCAATTTTCTGAAATCACTTGTCAAATAAATTTGAGTGAAAAATTCTGTCAATCACAGCTTTTTGGGGAAGATCATTTCCCAGTTTTACTCCACTTTAAGTGAAAAATCGCTTCCTGATTTCAACTCTTGAGTGGCCTAGTTCTAATTTTAATGATGTCCTCTCCAGTTCTGGATTCGCATCTACTCTATCGAATCCGTTCATCATTTTAAACTCTTGAAAGATGCAATGCCCTTTAAATGTGTTGATTTTCCTTCGGGCACTCGTCAGTTCCTTCAGTTTCTTTATCTCAGTGTCAAATTTGTACTCAAATCGATTTGTCTCTCTGCTCATCTTAGATGAAATCATTTCTTTTGATTACCCCCCAGATTCTCTCCTATTAATTCTGCCACAATTCTGAATCACTGTTACATATTTCAAGCCAATCAGTTGAAACTCATCCCCCATTCTCAGCCTTGAGTCATGTCTTCATTAACTACAATTCCACTGGCCTTCAAGCTTCAGTGACTTGCCTGTGAATCTGCTCTTGTCCAAAATGCATAGCTCCATTAATAACACTGCAATCCCTACTGTTGAGCTCTCGTTAATTTTGCTTCCTATTTTTAAAGTCTCAACTCCAATTTCTCAACTATTTACTTAAAAATTATGATTTCTTTCAATTTCCATTTATTCCAATATGTACTTTGCTTCACCCCATCTCTTCCGAATAGACGTTGCCTTGTGCAGAACTCTCTCTAAATCTTAAACTCAACTGGCCCTGAATTAAGCCAACAAATGGGTGGCACAGTGGTTAGCACTGCTGCCTCACAGTGCCTGAGACTTGGGTTCAATTCCTGCCTCAGGCGGCTGTCTGTGTGGAGATTGCACATTCTCCCCGTGTTGCTCCGGTTTCCTCCCACAATCCAAAAATGTGCAGGTTAGGTGAATTGGCCATGCTAAATTGCCCCTAGTGTTAGGTGAAGGGGTAAATGTAGGGGAGTGGGTCTGGTTGGGTGGCGGGTTGGTGTGGACTTATTGGGCCGAAGGACCTGTTTCCACACTGTAAGTAATCTAATCTAATATTAACACCTCAACTGCTGGCTCTAACTGTGTGCCTCACAACAAGCATTTCCCTGTAACAAAAGCAGAACTTGCTGAAGGAACTCAGCAGATCTGACAGCGTCTGTGGAGAGAAAACAGAGTTAACATCCAATCATCCTTCTTGAGCCACAATTCCTGAAGAAGGAAGAAATGTTAAAAGTTTTGTCTCCACAGGTGCTGCCAGACCTACTGAGTTTCTCCACCAACTTCTGTTTTTTTCAGGTCTCCAGCATCTGCAGTTCTTTGATTTATTTTTAGCAATTTCTTGTGTCTAATTTGTCACTTAGTGTGTCATCCAGCATGGAAACAGACCCTTCAGCCCAACTCATCCATGCTGACTAGGTTTCCTAAACCGACTAGTCTCATTTGCATGACAAATAATCCATATCCCCCTCAATGTTTCCTATCAATGTACCTGTCCAATGCTGTAATTGTACCTGCCTCTACCACTTCCTCTGGCAGTTCGTTCCATGTACAGATATCACCCTGTGTGAAAAGGTTGCCTTCAGGCCGTTTTTAAATCTTTCCCATCTCACCTTAAATCTATGTCCTCTAATTTTGGGTTCCCCAATATGGGAAAAAGACATTGGCTATTCACCCGATCTGTGGCACTTATAATTTCATAAACCTCTATAAGGTCACTCCTCAGCCTCCTATGCTTCAAGGAAATATAGAATCCTTACAGTGTGGAACCAGGCCATTGGGTCCACACTGACCGTTTGAAGAGCATCTCACCCAGACCCAACGCCTTACTCTATTCCTGTAACCCTGCATTTAGCAAGGCCAATCCACCCACCCTGCACATCTTTGGACTGAGGGAGGAAACTAAAGCACCTCGAGAAAACCCATGCAGATATGGGGAGTATGTGCAAAATCTGTGTGGATCTGTGTCGCCCGAGGGTGGAATCGAACCTGAATACAGTGAGGCAGCAGTGCTAACAGTGAGCCACCTTGTCCCAGCCTATTCAGCCTCTCCATGTAACGTAATTGAAGCATTCCACATAAGTTAGCATTTATTGTTTCTTCCACAATGTTTTTTCACTGGGCATCTGGTTGATCGTGGTGGTGGTGATGGTGGTGGTGATGCAGTGTGTCTTGTTTTCTTGCCTCTCCTAGGAATTTATTGGCTTCTAGTGAGTAAGGAGCCAGTCCTGGTGAAAGGTTCCAACCTGAAATGTCAACTCCCCTGCTCCTCTGATGCCACCTGACCTGCTGTGCTTTTTCCAGCTCCACACTTTATCAACTCTGACTTTTCAGCATCTGCAGTGCTCACTATTTCTGAGTGAGTAAAGGTTGTCTCAAACACTATGACAACTATGGAACGGGCTCAGTGGAGCAACTAGTCTGTCCCTGCCAGACAATTGTGTACGTGCCTAAAGGAGTGATGCAGATTCAACACTGGGATCTTGTTGTGTTCTGATTGCATGCCCAGTTTTCCTACAGAGTAACCAACACCACATATAAGCTGAAAATCATGGAATTTTCTATTTTAAAAAAGACAAGGAAGAGAAGGAAGTGTGGTCCAAGAATTGTGGTAGAGATTTAGAGTGCCTTTAGGGAAGGAAATCTGCCATCCTTACCTGGTCTGGTCTACATGTGACTCCAGATCCAAAAGGTGGCTCACTTTAGAACTGCAATTCTGGGCAATTAGGGATAGGTAGTAAATGCTGGCTGAGCCAGCGACACTTTCATCCTGTGAATGCCCTGGGGACGTGGCTTCAAATCCCAGCTGATGGAATTTGATTGTCACCTAGAAATTATGGTCGAGAGTATGGTGCTGGAAAAGCACAGCAGGTCAAGCAGTATCCGAGGAGCAGGAAAATCAACGTTTTGGACAAAGCCTTTCCTTCCTGATGAAGGGCTTTTGCTCAAAATGTCGATTCTCCTGCTCCTCGGATGCTGCCTGACCTGCTGTGCTTTTCCAGCACCACACTTGCGATTCTAATCTCCAGCATCTGTAGTCCTCACTTTCACCTTGAAACTATCGTTAATTGTTGTAAAAGCATCTGGTTCACAAACATCATTTGGGGAAGGAAATCTGCCAACCTTCCCCAGTCCAGCTTACATTAATTCAGGTAAATGCGAGGTGCTGCGTTTTGGGAAAGCAAATCTTAGCAGGACTTATACACTTAATGGTAAGGTCCTAGGGATGTGTTGCTGAACAAAGAGACCTTGGAGCGCAGGTTCATAGCTCCTTGAAAGTGGAGTCGCAGGTAGATAGGATAGTGAAGAAGACGTTTGGTATGCTTTCCTTTTATTGGTCAGAGTATTGAGTACAGGAGTTGGGAGGTCATGTTGTGGCTGTACAGGACATTGGTTAAGCCACTGTTGGAATATTGTGTGCACTTCTGGTCTCCTTCCTATCGGAAAGATCTTGTGAAACTTGAAAGGGTTCAGGAAAGATTTACAAGGATGTTCCCAGGGTTGGAGGATCTGAGCTACAGGGAGAGGCTGAACAGGCTGGGGCTGTTTTCCCTGGAGTGTTGGAGACTGAGGGGTGACCTTATAGAGGTTTACAAAATTATGAGGGACATGGATAGGATAAATAGGCAAAGTCTTTTCCCTGAGGTCAGGGAGTCCAGAACTAGAGAGCATAGGTTTAGGGTGAGAGGGGAAAGATATAAAAGAGACCTAAGGGGCAACTTTTTCATGCAGAGGGTGGTATGTGTATGGAATGAGCTGCCAGAGGATGTGGTGGAGGCTGGTACAATTGCATTTGGATGGGGATATGAATAGGAAGAGTTTGGAGGGATATGGGCTGAAACTGTGTTGCTGGAAAAGCGCAGCAGGTCAGGCAGCATTCAGGGAACAGGAGAATCGACGTTTCGGGCATAAGCCCTTCTTCAGGAAAGAAGAAGGGCTTATGCCCGAAATGTCGATTCTCCTGTTCCCTGGATGCTGCCTGACCTGCTGCGCTTTTCCAGCAACACATTTTCAGCTCTGATCTCCAGCATCCGCAGACCTCACTTTCTCCTTGGAGGGATATGGGTCAGGTGCTGGCAGGTGGAACTAGATTGGGTTGGGATATCTGGTCGGCATGGATGGGTTGGACCGAAGGGTCTGTTTCCATGCTGTACATCTCTATAATTCGATGTGACTCTAGGCCCACAGCAATGTTGTTGACTGTTAGCTACCTTCGAAAATGGCCCTCACAAGCCCCTCAAGGATAAGTAGGAATGGACAGCAATTGCTGGCCTTGTGAGTCACACTCATATCCCACATGGGGAGGTGCTGGCCTTGTGATACTATCATTGTACTGTGACTGTAGAAACCCAAGGTAATGTCCTGGGGACTCATGTTCAAATCCTGTCCATGGCAGATGGTGGAATTTGAATTCAATAAAAACCTGGAATTAAGAGTCCAATGATGACCATGCAACCATTGCCAGGGAAAAACACCCCCCTGGTTCATCATGCCAACTTACAGCATACCCACATGTGGAATAAATGTCAGAAGGCAATGCTTCCATCCAACTCACTTATTTCCTATCTGATCCTTGTAGTACAGCTCTCAAATGTGCAGGTGATTAGTTTAATGTGCTTTATTGAGCATGCTTAACAAATCATGCAACTATTAAAATGTCCTTTAGGGAAGGAAATCTGCCATCCTTACCTGATCTGGTTTATATGTGACTCCAGACCAACATGAACTGCCCTCTGGGGATAGGTAGTAAATGGTGGCCTAGCCAGTGACACTTTTGTCCTTTGAATGCATGTGAGAAAAAAAGATGATAAGTTGGTCGATAACATCATCAGAGTTCATTTCTAAAAAGAAGAAAAGGGCCTCCAGCATTTCTTATATAACCTCCCCCCTCCGGGATTTGTAAGGTAAAAAGATCTATGACCAGGTTCTTTTTACAAAATGTTTCATTATCACTAATCAGACAAATGACCAGATCACCTAATTTAATGCTATTGGTTGGGGGATAAATAAAGAGATCAGGGAGAATTTGTTCTTCATCTGGTATCTGTCTAGTACTAACGGTCTATTTAGTACCACTGAGAGGGTATGCAGGGCCTTAGTTTAACAGTTCATCTGAAAGAGTGCCTAACTGTGGGACGTACCACAAATACTGCACTGGCTATATCAAGGACAATATGCTAACAGAGTATCTCAACATCAAAGGTGCCTGATGGGAGCATTATAAAACAAAGCATAACACCCAGCCACAGGATAGATGACCTACAGGTTAAAGAGTTTTAAAGACCATCTTCTCAATGAAAGCAAGTCAAGAGGTTTAGGGAGTGTATTCCAGGGACTGGAGTCAAGACAACTTAAGGCACAACTAATATTAAAAATGCTATTAAAAGTGGCACAAGTGGCAAGAAACAAACTCAGATTTTGTTTCTGGAAAGGGACTTGTACCCTAAACCTTTGGGCTCAGAAGGAAGAGTGCCAGCACTGAGACAGGGCAATCATCGTGCCCACTTACAGCATGCCCACAGGTGGAGCAAATGGACAAAAGGAAGAACCTGGTCTCAGTTATTTCCTATCTGATCCTCGGAGCACAGCTCCCAAATGTGCAGGTGATTAGTTTAATGTGTTTTATTGAGCATGCTTAACAAATCATGCAGTTACTAATTGAGCAAAGTAATGGTGGTTGCTTCTCCATTCAGAACTTCACATTGCTAAAAAGGGAGCAATGTTGCTAAGCATTATGTCTTACTCCCATCAGGAGACACACATCGATACCAAGTTCCAACAATGGTAACCATTTTTACTACAGCCGAACAAAGTTGGCAGGTTCCTGCAAATTGGCCAGGCATTGTCATGGAGAAAGCTGTGGGGAACGATACACTTTTAATGTTCCAGAGCAATTTACACAGCTCCAAGGGTTGAACATAGCTCTTTTGTGGCAAACAAGCCCTTCTTCAGGAATATCTGGTGCTTCTAGCAAGTGAAAATGAGCTATGACTCTCTCAACTTGGTCATTAGCAGAGCCAGTCACTCAGGATCGTTCATCACGTGCTTTCTAATTTCGAATAACATCAGTAGCAGCTGTTTTGTTTTGGATTATATGGCTAGACTGGTCCATATTCTGAAAATCACAATGAAATAAATTGCTTAGCTGAATTTACAGAATTGTTACAACACAGCCCATTATGACTGCACCCATGCTGTTACCCAGAGTCAATCTCCTGCCTTTTCCCCATATTCCTCCACACCATTTCATTTGGAAACAATCCCCATAATCTTACCAGATGCTAAAGCTGCTCTGTTATTAGAGAGAGATGACTGGTAATTGATTAACCTGAGGGTCACCATCCCTAGTTAAGGGGAGCAGTTGAGAAGGAGGACCCTTCATGGTAACCTCAGTCAGAATCAGGAATTGCACCGAAACTGTTGATATCTCTCAACATTGCAAACAAGCCATCTAGCCAATTGAGCTAACCCAACCCCTATTTGAGTTAAAGGGGAAGCTAGATAATCACAGGAGAGAGAAAGAATTGGAGCGAATAGTGATAGATGAGATGTATTCAGATGCCCGATACCAATAGGGCTGAATGGCCTAATTCTGTATTGCCTAACCTGGGCCTCAAATGCTTGTGACATTGATGTCAGCTTGCCTCTGGAAATTGCTTCTGTTTAATTACTGCCTGCTGTTTTGATTTATAAAGTGAATTAATTAGGAATAATTTGTTTTTGCGTCAACTACAGCAGAATCTTTGTCTCCAAGTGGAATTCACATGGACATTATAACTAACAACTGGTGCAAATGCAATATGCCTGTGTGTTGCTTGGCTAGCAAGTTCCTGCACAACAGAAGATCCAAATTTAGTCTGGCTTCTCCTGCTTTAGATCTCATTGAAACTAGCCTCTGGAAATATTTCCCTCTTGAAAACAGAGCTATGTTTCAGCCGGAATTAAGGTCTATGTAATGGAATCCGAATGATCCTCTTGAATAATGAATTTTAGTCTCTCCACACAGAAGCTTGATATTTGCAAAGGCATTCCCTGTACATTATAATTTGGGGAAAGATGCTTGCAAAGATTGCAGTTCCACAATGAAGTGAGAAATTGTAAGGACATGTTCAATCAGGGGTAAAATCAAAAGCTTGTTCTATTTATGAATCAAGATATAAAAATACATCTCCAAGGGGCGAGAGGTTCCATGTAGGTTGGATTTTACTTTGTCCTTGGAGAGATCGCTTCATAGTCTATGGCCTACATAGACTACAATTGAAGTGACAAAATTTATTTTGTCTCCAATTTGCCAGAAGTCAAAAAACTTAAAAATTATTGCAACACGTTTGACATACCCCGTGGGAGGCAGGCATAGCATTCCCCAAAGTGTCTTCAATGAGTAGTATCAGAAACTTTGTGTCCCACTGTGTAGATGTAAAGCAGAAATAAGCCTTTGTAATTGTGTTAATTTTGTTCTGTTTTAACTTTTATGTTTCATTTTCAGTAATAGTGGAAGGTGATAATGTGACCTGTACCAAACAGGACATGACAACAAGTTAGGTTTATTTGGTTTAGTCAGCTCACTAAAAGGTGTGAAGTGCTCACTCCTGTGATGAAGGACCAAGAAGTCAAAGTATACATTTGTTGGCTCCATGCTTTTGGACAGGAGAGAGAGAGTGTGAGAGAGAGTGTGAGAGAGAGAGAGAGAGAAACATGATAGCTTTGTGTCTCTAGCAGATAGAAAAAAGGTTGCTTAATTTTGTGAGTTATTCTAACCTGGATATCAGAGCGAGATAGTCACTTCAAGTTATTATTTGAGGAGATGAAACAAGCAGTAAGTGTGGACTTTTCTGAAGGATTGTAATTCCATGGAGAATTTGGATTTGATATATTGTAATCGCATGCATCTATGTACAGTGAAAAGCTTTGTTTTGTGAGCAGTGCAGGCGGATCACAGCAAAGAGGGACATTCGGGTCATAGGGTGCTTAGACAAAGTGAAGAATACAGGGTTATGGCTGTACTGGAGGTGCACAAAGCAAGATCAACATTATTTGATGTTACAGAGGTCCATTCATTTGTCTAATAACAGCGGGGAAGAGGCTGTTTTTGCATCTATTGGTGCACATCACTGGTCACCGGTCTCCAGTCTGAAAAACAACCCTTCACCACCACCCTCTGTCTTCTACCTTCGAGCCAGTTCTGTATCCAAATGGCTAGTTCTCCCTGTATTCACTGTGATCTAACCTTGCTAACCAGTCCACCATGAGGAACCTTGTTGAAAGCCTTACTGAAGTCCATATAGATCACGTCCACTGCTCTGCTTCTTTGTTGCCTTTATGGATCCTTATAATACAGATAATTAATTCACCATTAATCTGGGACATGCAAGAGTAGAGGCAATGTCACTGAACGAGTCACTTAAAAGCCCAGCCTCTTGTTCTGAGGGCAATGGTTCAAATGACATCTGGTGAAATTTAGATTCTGTTCTTAAATCAGGGATTGAAAGCTGTTGTCTGTAATGGGGAGCATGAAACCATCAGTGATTTTCAGAACAAATACATTTGGTTCACTAATACCCTTTTTGGCAGGATATCTGCCATTCTGGCCTGGTCTGGCTGTATCCGAATCCAGACTCACTGCAATCTTAACTGAAATGAGGTTAAAAATGACACAACACCAGGCCACAGTCCAACAGGTTTATTTGGAGGTACAAGCTTTCAGAGTGTTGCTCCTTCATCAGGTAGCTACCTGATGAAAAACCAGCGCTCTGAAAACTGGTACTTGCAAATAAACCTGTTGGACTGTGGCCTGGTGTTGTGTCATTTTTAATTTTGTCCACCTCAGTTCAACACTGGCACCTTCACAACTTAACTGAAATGGCCTGGCCAGTAGGACCAAGGGCAATTAGGAATGGACAGAAAATTATGGCTTTCCCAGTGATGCTCACAGCTCATGAAAGACTGAATAAAAGTGACTAAAAATGCCAACAGGTTTGATAAATCGACAAAGTTGAGGGAAGTGATTGTCAGAGGGAGCTGATGAAAGGAAAAGGAGGCTGCTGTAAAGATTTGTAAAAATTGGTAGGGACATGAAAGTTTGGAAATATTTAAGAATGTTTTAGGCTTAGTTGTTGAAAAGCATTATCACTGAAAAGAGGATATAGTTGGGGAAGGAGAGGAGGGTGTCAGAGGAACAGAGTAGGCAGTATTGTCTATAAAATTGGAAAAGATTTATGGTGGAAGGAGTTGAGAATGAGGATTTAACTGCATTGGAGGATACAAGAAAGTTTCTAAGTGAGAAGAGGGGTAAAAGTTAAGTATAATTTAATACAGCCCAGGATACTGATGGCTGAGTTTCAGGCAAACTGTTTTTTATTCATATGTGGGATGTGAGCATTGTTGGCTGGTCAGCATTTGTTGCCCGTCCCTAGTTGGCCTTGAGAAGGTGGTGAGCTGCCTTCTTGAGGGCAATTCATGTGCTATAGGGGTTCACAGTCCATAATGCTAGTCGGAACGCAATTGCAAAAGGGAAGTCCAAAGGTTTATCATCCCTGACAAGATTAGGGACACTCAGAAACCCATTTTCTAACAGTTCAAACCAGAATGCAGGGATAAGTTCAGAGTTAACTACCTTTTTGAATATTAGAATGATATTTCCCACAAACTGCTCAGGGACTCCTTGTTTGCTCGTAAACTTGGTCTGGACAAACACAGAGATGGATTTAACGTCTCACCTGAACTGGCCTCTCCTCAGCAGTTTAAATGCTCTTTGTATCCACTGATTGATTCCAGAAACATCAGCATAATTATTGTTAGACCAACATGACCATATTTTTTTCTAAAAAGGTTACATTTGTAATTTTCCATTCCAAAACCTAAAGCTTTGGAAAGTTATGACTAATCCATCTGTAATTTTGTCACTTCCCCCCCCCCAATAATCTGGGTTCCAAACCATCGAGTTCTGGATTGGTCGACATTAACATTTTTTTTGCATACATTAAATGTGCTAAATTGCTCTTCATTTTTTGACACATTCTCAAATTTTCTTGAGCCACTGGCATCTTGCCCCTTATGCCACAATGAAGAAAAATACCTTCAGATTTTGCCTCCATGCTATCTTTCATAATCTTCCCTCGCTCCAAACATCACCAGAAATCTTTTCAATAGCACCTTCCAATCCCATGGCCATCACCATCCAGAAGGACAAGGCACGCAGATACATGGGAACATCACCACCTAAGCGTTCCCCTCCAAGCCACTCACCGTCCTGACTTGGAGATGTAGCACTATTTCTTCAGTGTCACTGGTTCAAAATCATGGAACTCCCTCCCTTGAGATCCTAGTGGATCAGTTCAACAAGGTAGTTCACTATCATCTTCTGAAGGAGAAGAAAGTGAGGACTGCAGTGCTGGCGATCAGAGTCAAAAAGTGTGGTGCTGGAAAAGCAGCATCCGAGGAACAAGAGACTTGACAATTCGAGTGTAAGCCCTTCATCAGGAATTCCTGATGAAGAGCTGGAAAGGTCGACTGTCCTGTTCCTTGGATGCTATCTGACTGGCTGTGCTTTTCTAGCATCACAACTTTCAACCATCATCTCCTCAAGGCAATTAGAGATGGGCTGTTAATACTAGTCCAGTGAGCTATGCCCACATCCAATGAATGATTTCGTAAAAACTGTCAGAAGCTCTGAAACCCAGTCTACCTTCTCTGAGGGTTGGAAAGGACCTCATGGCACTGTCTCAAAGAAGCACCAGACTTATACAGCCCAGAGAGAGGTTAGTTGACCATCAAATGAAAAAATTACCCAGCGCCTTTCTCCTGCCTTCTCCCTGTAAATCTACACATTCTTCATTTGTATATAAGTGGCCCAGTTTACACTCATAGCAATAAATGAAGTGACAGAATGAGAATGCACTGGTCACAAGAAATTCAATTTCCTTTTCCCCATCATTCCTCAAAAATCATAGAATCCCTACAATGTGGAAACAGGCCAACAAGTCCACAGTGACTCTCTGAAGAGCATTCCACCCAGACCGACCCCTTTACGCCTGCATTTCCCATGGCCAATCCGCCCAACCTGCACATTTTTAGATTGTGAGGGAAAAGCAGAGCACCGGGAGGGAGCCTGCACAGATATGGGGGAGAATGTGTAAACTCCACTCAGACAGTTGCCTGGGGCTGGAACTGAACCTAGGTCTCTGGTGCTGTGAGGCAGCAGTGCTAACCACTGAGCCACCATGCTGCCCCTTAGTCTGGTCAGATATTTTTGATAACATTCATTTTGGAAGAGAGGGCAAAGGAACTTCATTATTTAAATGGAAAAAATCTGCAGAAAGCTGCACCACAAAGGGACTTGGGGTTACTCATACACAAAGCACAAAAAGCTAGCACACTGGTGTAACAGGTAACCAGGAAGGCTAATCGAATGTTGGCCCTTATTTCAATGGGATTAGTGTATAAGAGTAGGGGAAATGCTGAGACGATGTTTCTCCTAATGGGAAAGTCTGAGACCAGCGGGTACAGTCTCCAAACAAAGGAATGCCAACTTAATACTGAGATGAGGAGGAATTTCTTCTCTCAGCCTTTGGAACTCTTTACCACAGAGACCTTTGGTATATTTAATGCAGAGATAGGTGTATTCTTGACCTGTAGGGGAGTGAAGGGATACAGGGACTGGACAGTAAAGTGGATATGAGGAATGATAGATCAGTCATTATCCTACCAAATGGCAGACTTGGTTCGAGGGGCTGAATGGCCTCCTCCTGCTCCTATGGTCCTTTCACCTTAAGTTGAAGGCCCAAAGCCGGCTACCAAATCCAAATGAAGAGAACGATGATTTATTCCAAAAGAACATTCTGATTTGTCAGTGTCAATATCCTAAAACGATTAATGTAATTCCTTACAAAGGCACAACCAATACATTTCATTTGGGATGTATGAGGAAGATATGATGCAGTATTGTTCAAAGAACATTCACTTCTGAAGATTTTCTTTTTCTTTTGAGGGTCCTGAAAACACAAGTCTTGAAAAGTACTTACTCAGAGCCTAGTTTCAGCCCAGGCTGGTCCATCAGGGGCTAGCCAACCTCAGTGAGGGTTTCTCTTTCATCTCCACATCACCCACTCTCATTTTCACTCACTCCTTTTCCTCAAAACCCCTAAAATCTTCATGCGTAGACTGATAATACAATGTTTACCCTCTCCACTGTGGATCTCAAACCATGTCTAACATGAAGCAATGGATAAGACACCATTTTCTGAATCTTTAATATTGGGAAGATTAGATTAGATTACTTACAGTGTGGAAACAGGCCCTTCAGCCCAACAAGTCCACACTGACCCTCCGAAGAGCAACCCACCCAGGCCCATTCCCCTACATCTAACACTATGGGCAATTTAGCATGGCCAATTCACTTATCCTGCACATTTTTGGACTGTGGGAGGAAACCGGAGCATCCGAAGGAAACCCATGCAGACACAGGGAGAATGTGCAAACTCCACACAGGCAGAAGGCCGAAACCATCCATTTTCAGACCCACCATGAACTTCACACTCCCTCAGATCACTTTATCTTCCCCTGCATTTCCTGAATGCTCTCTCAAGCTGATGGAGATCACTTGGAATTTTGGTCTTCTGATCAACCCATGAGAAAGCACAAATAACCTTTTGGAAAGATAATATAGTGGGAAAAGTCTTGATGTAGTTGAGGATTTGAGAAGGGAAAAATCTACATTAAATCTAAAGATATGAAGACCAGAAGACATTAGGAACAATTATCCAGGGGGAAGTTGTGTACACAAAAAGAGGAGGCAATGGCCTAGTAGTATTATTGCTGAATTGCTAATCCAGAGAGCTACGTAATGTTCTGGAGACCCAGGTTCCAATCCTGCCATGGCAGATGGTGGAACTTGAAGTCAATAAAAATCTGGAATTCAAAGTCTAATGATGACCATGAAGTGATTGACTGGGAAAATCCGATCTGATTCACTCATGTCCTTTAGGGAAGAAAACTGCCTGGTCTGGCCTATATGTGACTCCAAACCCACAGCATTGTGGTTGACCCTTAACTGCCCTGTGGGCAATTAGGGATGAGCAATAAATGCTGGTCTAGACAATGATGGCCTCATCCTGTGAATGAATTAAAATAAATCAAATGTATGTAGCATAAGAAATACAGGCCATTCTCATGTAGGGCATTTTGTCAACGTGATTTGGCTATGATGTGATTGATGAATTGTGGACACTGTTTGGAGAACGTGAACTTTCTACTGAATGGGTATAGCGATTCTCCATTATGTGAGTTTGCAGAAGAACACTACTATTGTGCTATACCAGACCGCCCTGTAAGCATGTTAGAACCTTCACCAATTATTATATAGACCTCATGAAAGCCTCAGCATGGTTGGAAGCCAAATATTCCTGACTATCAGATCTTCAAAAAGACCAAAAGGCTTAGGAAATAAAGAGAGAGAGCAGTAATATTGAAAAAATTCTAATCCTTATTTTCAATTTCCTCCCTGGCTATCCCTTCCCTTTCTATGTCGTGTTTTCCAGCTACACAACCCTCTGGGAAACAACGCTGTTCCAATTCTAGCCTCTTGTGCACTCTCTGATGTTTGACTGCTGCCATCTTAGGGGCAATGCCATCAGCTACCGAGGCAATAAGCTCACAACTTCCCTCCCTAAACATCTCCACCTCTCTTCCTGTCAAATCTGTCAAGCATTTTAGTCACTGGGTCTAAATTCCTTATGGGGCATTGCATCAAATTTTACTTCAAAACCCAATTAGGTTAAAGGCTCTCAGCCATTGCTGCTCTGAGCAGATGTGCCTTGTGGTGTAATGATAGCATTCCTGCCTCTGGGCTGGAGGGGCTGGTTTCAAATCCCACCTGTACCACAGGTATTTTGTACCATGTCCAATAAGGTTGATTAAGCTAGCTACAAAATTCTATTGGGAGCTTTCTACAGAGTGAGCATACTTATACAGTGCATGGATGTGTGAAAAGATTGAAGAAGGGAGAGATGAAGGAAAGGTAATGCTGTTCCGATGGAAAATTTTAACATTTATGAGGGCTGGAAAAGATATAATCGCTCAAATATTAAACAATTATCAAGGAAGTAAAAGCAGAAGAAAAGGCATTTGCAAGTACAAGAAACATGAACTGAGATGTACTAAATGTATCAAAGTGATAGAGAATGTGCTGCAACAAGGAAACATAAAAATTGCAAGAGAAATTGAGCTTACGGCAAGAATATATCAAGAGACAAAATATGATAAAGGATAATCGAGCTATAATAATGGATTTTTTTTAAGGATTCACTCATGGGATATGGGCACTGCTGGCTGAAGCAAGTCTGTGTTGGAACCAAGGCTGTAATGAGGTCAGGAGCTGAGTGGCCCGAGCAGAACCTAAACAGGGCACCACTGGGCAGGTTCTTGCTGAGAAGGAGCTGTTTGCCATCAATTTACAGATGATCAAGAGTAGACTGATGGTATGGCAATTAGCTGGGTTGAATTTTCCGTAACTTTTCTGTACAGGACAATTTTCCACTCTGTCACTACAGATGCTAGTAACTGTATTAGAAGAGCTGGGCTAGCAGAGCAGCTTGTCTGGAGCACAAGGCTTCAGTACCATTGTTGGAATGTTGTCAGAGCCCATAACCTTTACAGTATCCAGTGCCTCCAACCATTTCTTGCTGTCATGTGGTGAGAATTGAATTGGCTGAAGACTGGCAACTGTGATGCTGGTGACCTCTGGAAGTGTCCAAGATGGATTATCCACTCTGCACTTCTGGCTGAAGATTGCTACAAGTGCTTCAGCTTTATTAGATTAGATTAGATTAGATTAGATTAGATTAGATTACTTACAGTGTGGAAACAGGTCCTTCAGCCCAACAAGTCCACACCGACCCGCCGAAGCGCAACCCACCCATACCCCTACATTTACCCCTTACCTAACACTACAGGCAATTTAGTATGGCCAATTCACCTGACCTGCACATCTTTGGACTGTGGGAGGAAACCGGAGCACCCGGAGGAAACCCACGCAGACACGGGGAGAACGTGCAAACTCCACACAGTCAGTCGCCTGAGGCGGGAATTGAACCCGGGTCTCTGGCGCTGTGAGGCCGCAGTGCTAACCACTGTGCCACCGTGCCACCCATTATCTTTTGCCCTAATGCAATAGGCTCCCCCACCATTGATGAAGGGATATTTGTGGAGCCTCATCCACCACTGAGTTGTTTAATCATCCAACACCATTCACAACTGGATGTCGCAGGACTGCAGAACTTAGAAATGATCCATTGGGTGTAGGACTCCTGATGAAGCGCTTTTGTCCGAAACATCGATTTTCCCGATCCCCGGATACTGCCAAGGAGCGACTCTAATCTCCAGCATCTGCAGTCCGCCTGAAAGATCACTCAATTTGTCTATCACTTGCTGCTCATGCCGTTTGGAATACAAATAGCTTCAACAGTCTGAGATTTTATTTTCTGGTCTGCCTGGTGCTACTCCTGACATGCCCTCCTGCACTGTCCATTGAACCAGGGTCAATCCCATTGCTTGACGGTAGTGATAGAGTGAGGAAATACCCCAGTCCATGAGGTTGCAGATTGCAGGTGCTGCTGCCAATTGCCCACAGCTCCTCGCGGTTGCCGGGTCTTGAGTTGCTCATCTTTGCCAAATCTTTCCCATTTAGCATGGTGATTGTGTCACATAACCACATGATGTAGGGGTTCTCAATGTTAATCAGGACTTTGTCTCCACAAGGACTGTGTGGTGGTCACTCTTACTTATGCTGTCATTAACACATGCATCTGCAGTTGGCAGATTGGTAAGGATGAGGTCAAATATGTTTTTGCCTCTTGTTGGTTCCCTCACCACCTGCCGCAGCCCACTCTACGTCCTTTAGGACTCGACCAGTTCAATCAGTAATACTGCTGCCAAGTCCCTCTTAAAAGTGGATAGTAAAACCCCCATCCAGAGTACATTTGGTGTCCTTGCCACCCTCAGTGCTTCCTCCAAGTGTTGTTCAACATGGAGGAGTACTGATTCATCAAGCGAGGGAGGGTGGTACATGGTAATCAGAAGGAGATTTCCTTGCCCATGTTTGACCAGATGCCATTAGGTTTGATGTGGTCAATATCCCAGGTCAGCTACCTCTGACTGTACATCACTGTGCTGCCCTCGCTGTTGGGCCTGTCTTTGCAATGGATTTGTCTGGGACATTGTTCGCAAGGTGTGATAATGAGCATGACTATGTCTCTCAGGCTGTTTCCTGATCAGTCTGTGAGAAAACTCTCCCAATTTTGGCACCCTTCTTTAGAAGGTGGTAAGGAGGACTTTGCAGGGTTGACAGGGTTGTTTCTGGTGTTGCCATTTCCGGTGCCTAGGTCAATGCCAGATGGTCTGTCCAACTCTGTTGCTTTTTTGAGTCATTCTAGCAATCATTACAACTGAATGGCTTAGAATACCATTTCAGAGGGCTATGAAGAGTCATCCACTTTACTCAGAGAGTAGTAAGGGTATGAAATGGTAGTAGATTTGCCAAGTTTAAGTGCATTTAAGTTGTCATTGGACAGGTAAATGGATGTACATGGAATAGTGTAGGTGGGATGGGCTTCAGATTAGTATGACAGGGCGGCGCAACATCGAGGGCCGAAGGGCCTGTACTGCGCTGTAATGTTCTATGTTCTATGTGTGTCTGAGTCTGGAGTCACATATAGACCAGACCAGGTGAGGACAGTAATTTCCATCCCTAAAGGACATTACTGAATAAGTTGGATTTTTCTGTCAATGGATTCATGGTCATCATTAAACTCTTAATTCCAGCCTTTTATTTAAAGAAAAACAAATTGTACCATGATAGGATTTGAACCTGCATCCCAGAGCATTACCTGGGATTTTGGATTCATTCATTCATTCATTTGTTGGTGGTCCCTCAGACAAAGATGTCTCTCTTCCACTCTCAGTGTGAATCTCTTGGTAGCTGTACAGATCGATGGGGCTACCGCAGGCTCTGTTACATTTGGGGCAGAAGGTGGTCATGGCAAGGAGTGGGCGAGGCTTTGGTGTGGCAGTGCACTCCTTTCGCTGTTTTCCCCTGGCTTCCGCTTTCTCCTGATGGCAAGTCTCACGGCCTTTCCCGGATGCTACTGCTCCATTTTGGACAGTTTGGGGCTGGTGATTTCCAGGTATCTGTGGGAATGCCGCACTTCCCCAATGAGTCCTTGAGGGTATCCCTGAAGCACTTGGGGATTGCCTGCCATTTCAGAGCTGGGAGCAGAGCACCTGCTTGGGGAGCCTTATGTCAGTCATACGGACGACTTGCCCAGTTCATCGCAGCTGATCAAGGGCGGGGTCATTACCTCGATGCTGGGGGTGTCAGCCTGGTCAAGGATGGTGGTACTGGATTAGATTACCTACAGTGTGGAAACAGGCCCTTCGGCCCAACAAGTCCACACCAACCCTCCAAAGCGTAACCCACCCAGACCCACTCACCTACTAGTGCACCTAACACGATGGGTAATTTAGCATGGCCAATTCACCTGACTATGGGAGGAAACTGGAGCACCCGGAAGAAACCCACGCAGATACAGGGAGAATGTGCAAACTCCACGCAAACAGTTGCCAAGACTGGAATCAAACCCGGGTCCATGGCGCTGTGAGTTGTGCCATTCATCCCAAAGGATTTGCAGGATCGTGCACAATTGGATTAATTGCACCATCAGGCCATCAGCTCCCCACTGCATTCTTTGTTCTACAGAGTCATTTGAGATAGTTGCGTTAAGATCCTTGAAGCAACAGACTGCTTGCTCGCTGGGAAAGTGACACCAACTGAGCAGAAAGGTATTTGAATAGACACTTGAAAAGGAAAACTTTACAGAATTATGGAGAAAGGACAGGGAAATGGGATTAATTAAATGATTTATTCAAAGAGCTGGCATTGGCATGTTGAATCAAATACCTTCCTGTTGTGCACAGGTTTCTCTGATAAATCTTTGGTAATGACATAAATTTCTTTCTTTGGAGAATTGTTGCCAACGAGGCCATCGTTTGAGACTTGTGCCTGGAGTGAAATGGTGGATAAAATGAGTTTACTGGAGACATGACTGAAACCTAATGATGCGAGACTTTCATGTATGGAGTTTTGAGGGTGATTGGAAAGAGCATAATAATTAAATTGTGGAAACAGTCTGTTTTATTAGTCGGAGAGATCTTTGAGAGTCAACCTCCAATGAAGTGAGCTCTTGTCAGTTCATCTGCAGTTCAGAGAGCACAAGGAAAAATAATTAATAATGCAAGATTGCTGTAGGCTGCTGTGCCAAGCAGAGAAAAGATCACCAAGCAAGTTTCTGAGTAAGTTGTAACACACACCTCTGTCAGAAAGCAGGCAGTAATTATAACACTGAATTCAAACAAATTCAAAGCTGCCCAACTTAAATTATGAAAGTAAATTCATGGAACTTATGCATAGTCATTTTTTGAATATTATAAATACGAGGGGAGAAAAATATCTCTGGGGAGAAAAATATCTCTGGGGATAATTTTACTTCCAAACATAGTATCATTGGCATTCTGGAAGTTGGGAAATAATTATAACTTCCATCTGACAAGGGCAGCAGATACATGGGAACACCAAACCTGCAAGTTCCCCTCCAAGCCACTCACCATCCTGACTTGGAAATATATCATTGTTCTTTCACTGTCACTGGATCAAAATCCTGAAATTCCCCCTCTCATGGCATTGTGGGTCAACCCACAGCACACGGACTGCAAGAAGGCAGGTCCCACCACCTTCTCTAGGGGCAACTATGGATGGGCAATAAATTCCCCACCCAGCCAACGATGCCCACATCCCAAAGAAATTTATTTGATCCATACGATGTGGCCTACACTGCTGCACCTGTGTCAATTGCATACTTTAATGTCCAGGGGAAGGCAGCGATGAACCATCTTCTGAACCCAATGAAAACCACCTGGCAGAGGTGTGGGCAAAGTTGTCATAGTCCCAGGGGACCATAGGGCTGCTGTTTCATTCAGGAGAGTCAACTAGGACTGCAGGTACACAGTTCCTTGAAAGCTTTATCACAGGAAGACAGAGTGGTGAAGAAAATTATCGGAGCATTGAGTACAGGAATTGGGATGTCATGTTACGGCTGTATAAGACATTGGTACGGCCATATTTGGAGTACTGCTTACAATTCTGGTCACTCTGCTAAAGGAAGTGTGTTATTAAACTGGAAGAGGTGCAAAAGAAGACTTAAAACAATGTTACCGAGACTGGAGGGTTTGAGTTATAAAGAGAGGCTGGATATGCTGGGACTTTTTTTTCCTGGAGTATAAGAGGCTGAGGAGTGACCTTATGGAGGTTTATAAAATCATAAGGGTCATAGATAAAGTGAATAGCCAAAGCCTTTTCCCCAGGTCAGGGGAATCTAAAATGAGAGGGCATAAGTTTAAGGTGAGCGGGGAAAGATTTCCTGAGGGGCAATGTTTTCACTCGGAGGGTGGTGCATGTATAGAATGAGTTGCCAGAGAAAGTGATAGACGTGAATACAATTATAATATTTCGAAGACATTTGGACAGGTACATGGACAGGAAGGGTTCAGAGGGATATGGGCCAAATGCAGGCAAATGGGACTAGTTCAGATTAGGAAACCTGGTTGACAGAGAAGAGTTGGGCTGAAGGGTCTGTTTCCACATTGTATCACTCGATGACTATGATGGTGAGTTTAGGCTGAAAAGCACAATGCTTCAAGCAAGTGAGAGGGTGGGACCTTCAGGGTAACTACAGCCAGTGTAGGAACTGAAGTCACAAAATTGACATCACTCTGCATCACGAGTCAACCTTCCAAACAACTGAGCTTTATCCCAGTTCAGTTACAGAAGAAATTCTAGAGGTTTGACTCAATGGGGACAAAGAAAGGTGCTAAAGAGCTTCCTTCATGAACGGTTGCAGCCCCTGTAGTGAAGACTGAACATTGGTTTTGTTGGGAAGGGGTTTCCAGGTCTTTCATTCAGTGACCATGAAGCAGCAGTGATATAGTTCCAAGTCAGGATGATGCATGACTCAGATGCAAACCTGCAGTCAATGCTGTCTCCAAGTGCCTGACCTTCTCATTGGTCAGATTTCCACTGCATCAAGAAAAGAGGAAAATACTAAGTTGCCTGTATCAGTTTCACAAGAGTGAGTCGTACAGTCCTACGATAAAGTTGACATACACAGAGGAGAAAGAACACCAAGTGAACACCTTATAAAAATACAAACGACTACGGCTGCAGTAGGAATATCTTGTCAGAGCAGAGCAGCTATTCCAAATTGTTAGTTAGTAAACACACAAGAAAGGAAATAACAGGGCAGGATTTTCATGGTGAGATGAGATCAGGAATGGGAATAAAATGAGCCTGGAAATTCCCAGCTCAGGCCAGCTGGGAAAGAACATGCTGACTGTGAGGGAGTGGCTAGAGCAGCTGGAGGCAGACTGGCGCTTGGGAGATTTGAACTAGAAACCTTCAGCCCAAAACCAGGCTCCAAAAGGAGTGCCTTCGGCTGATGCTGGGATGGTGACCTTAGCCTGGTCCAGGATGGGTTTTACTGAATCCGAATGTTCTTCCTGATGATGGTTTAGGGAGTGCGATATATGTGGGGAATGGGGTGGTGGGGGATGGAGGGGGAAGGCTGGGGTGTCTATGAGAAGTATTGGCTAACAGGGCAGGATTTTCATGGTGAGATGAGATCAGGAATGGGAATAAAATGAGCCTGGAAATTCCCAGCTCAGGCCAGCTGGGAAAGAACATGCTGACTGTGAGGGAGTGGCTAGAGCAGCTGGAGGCAGACTGGCGCTTGGGAGATTTGAACTAGAAACCTTCAGCCCAAAACCAGGCTCCAAAAGGAGTGCCTTCGGCTGATGCTGGGATGGTGACCTTAGCCTGGTCCAGGATGGGTTTTACTGAATCCGAATGTTCTTCCTGATGATGGTTTAGGGAGTGCGATATATGTGGGGAATGGGGTGGTGGGGGATGGAGGGGGAAGGCTGGGGTGTTTATGAGAAGTATTGGCTGTAAGAAGGAAGTTGGGATTACAGAGGGCAGGAGGCTGTGAGAGGGGTTACAGCGGAGAAAGAGGCTGTGACAAGACTAATGGGAAAAGAAAGCTGCAATAGTGTTGGGAAGGAGGGAAGCTGCTAGGGGGAATGGGTTGAGATAAAAAGATTACAAAAGCACTGGAGGGAGGTTGTAGGGGCGATGTAGTGGGACTGCAAGGAAGCCATTTGTGGGGAGGAGAAGGAGGTGGCAAGGTGGGTTGGAGAGAGCGAGGCTACAAGGGCGTTTGGAGAGAAAGGTTGGAAGACTGGGAGAGAGGATGGCTGTGGGAAGTTGAAAGGGAAATGGGAAGGCTTGAGTGACTTCAAAGGGAATTGGAGGGAGAAGAGCAGTCCTGGAAAAATGGGCTGGAGAAGGATAATTCAAGCAGGTTATTGAGAGAGAGAAGGAGGTTCCTCAGGCAATGGGATGGAGAAGGCGGCCACAAGAGAGGGCTGAAGAAAGTGAGAGGAGAGAGAGAAAAGGAGGCTGCAAAAATGAAAGGTGAAGGGTTTTTTTTAAACCTGTCAAGACAAGAACTGCTCATCTAACTGGGAGCTGAGAGTGTGGAAAAGCACAGCAGGTCAGGCAGCATCAGAGGAACAGGAGAACCAACACTTCGGGCAAAAGTCCTTCATCAGGAATGAGGCTTGTGGGTCAGAGCTGAGAGATAATTGGGAGGGGGGTGAGTGGGTTTGGGGAGAGGTAGCTGGGAAAGCGACAGGTGGATGAAGGTGAGGGAGAAGGTGATAGGTCAGAGGAGGCAATGATGGACAGGTCCAGAGGGCGGTGCTGAGTTGGAGGCTTGGGACTGGGATAACATGGGGGGAGGGGAAATGAAGAAGCTGTTGAAATGCACATTTATCCCTTGTGGTTGCAGGGTCCCGAGGTGAAATATGAGGCGTTCCTCCTCCAGGAGTCGGGTGGTAATGAATTGGCAGTGGAGGAGGCCCATGACCCGCATGTCCTTGACGGAGTGGGAGGGGGAGTTGAAGTGTTCAGCCACAGGGCAGTGGTGTTGGTGGGTGCAGGTGTCCCAGAGATGTTCTCTGAAATGATCCGCAAGAAGGTGTCCTGTCTCCCCAACGTAGAGGAGACCACACTGGGTGCATCTACACTTCAACTCCTCCCCTTAGCACCATGCAACCACATCGGGTAAATGTAGATTTCAACAGCTTCCTCATTTCCCCTTCCCCCTAATTATCCCAGTCCCAAGCCTCCAACTCGGCACCACCCTCCGGACCAGTCCATCATTGCCCCCTCTGACCTATCACCTTCTCCCTCACCTTCATCCACCTATCGATTTCCCAGCTACCTCACCCCAACCCCACTCCCCTCCCATATATCTCTCAGCCCCGACACACAAGCCTCATTCCTGATGAAGGGCTTATACCTGAAAAGTCAATTCTCCTGCTCCTTGGATGCCGCCTAACCTGCTGTGCTTTTCCAGCACCACATTCTTGACTCTAATCTCCAGCATCTGCAGTCCTCACTTTCTCCTCATCTAATTGGGAGTCAGGAAAACTTGAAAACCGAAAGATAATGAATTGCTCGCAAATGAATGTGAGATGTCTAACTCCAAACCGTACATACTCTGGGGAAAAAATGTGGCAGATGTTATTTTAACAAAGAACTTGGCAATTGTGAAATATAATTCTGAGTTTAGGATCTGTGATGCAAGAGAAAAAGTCCTAACAGCCTGGTTTAAATCTTTCAGTTTGTCCATCATATGGCCATACCATTCTGTGGATGGTGTGTTTAGGGTAATGACCTTCCCTGTGTGAAAATGTGTGGTAGCTATTTCGGTGTAAATCTTTATTGCTAAGTTCTGACTGTTGTCAACGCCAATCTAAATACAGAGGTGTTTAGAAAATTAACATTTCCCATGGATAGTGTCACTTTGAGCTTGAGAGAGGAGTAATAAATACGGAAGATGTTGCTGAACTCTCTAATTCTGCTTTCCCGGAAATTGAAATACCCACACAGCAACACAAATATAGAAGGTACTCTATGCAGCACATAAGAAGTGAATTAGAGTGAATGAAAAATAATCTCTAAAAAACAAAAAGTAACTCCAGAATAGAAACTGATTTTGTGTGCCATTTTTAGCCTTTTGCCATTCAGTGACCATGCCATGCCAGGCATTTGTTAGTTTGTCTAGTTTCAGTTCCACATGGCAAAACATTTGTTATTCATTTGAATTTTCTTTCTCTGTTATCAAATATGTGGATAGAAATAGTACATTACTGCTGGTGAATTATAGATGTGTGACAGCACAGAAAAGGCATTCGGCTCATCCTAACTGCACTGGCTGTCCAAATGAGCACATTGAGCGGAAGTGGGTACTGTCGATGCTGGAGATCAGAGTCAGGATTAGAGTAGTGCTGGAAAAGCACAGCAGGTCTGGCAGCAGCTGACGAGCAGGAAAATTGACATTTCGGGCAAAAGCCCTTCATCAGGAGTTAACACGTTACCTAGTGACATTTTCCTTCCTTTTCCCTCTATCTCTGCTCATTATTTTTATTTAAATAATGAGCCTGAATGCCTCCCTTGAATCTGCCTCCACCAGACTTCCAGCCAGTGCATTCCAGACTTAAGCCACTCATGGTGTGAAAAGAAATTCTCACATCAAATTTACTCTTTTTGCAGATCTCTTCAAATCTATGTCCTCGGATTCCTGGCCCCTTTCCAAATGGGAACATTGCTCCCTGTGTATTATAGTCATTGAGTCAAAGCGATGTACAGCACACAAACAGATCCTTCAGTCCAACTTGTCCATGCTGACCAGATCTCCTAAATTAATCTAGTCCCATTTGCCAGCATTTGGCCCATATTCCGCTAAACCCTTCCTATTCATATACCCATCCAGATGCCTTTTAAATATTGTAATTGTACCAGCCTCCACCACTTCCTCTGGCAGCTCATTCCATGCACACACCACCCTCTGTGTGAAAAAGTTGCCCCTTAGGTCCCTTTTAAATCTTTACTCTCTCACTGTAAAGCTATGCCCTCTAGTTTTGGACTCCCCTACCCTCAGAAAAAGATCCTTACTATTTACTCTATCTGAGCCTCTCATGATCTTATAAACCTCAATGAGGTCATCCCCTCAGCCTCCAGAGCTCCAGGGAGATTCTATTTGAACAAATCATGATTTGGAAAACCCCTATCAGATCTCCTCCTGCTCTTCTTCTGTCCAAACAGACCTTTCCCCAGAGCTGGAGTTTCTCATCCCTGAAACCATTGTTATCAACTGCTTCTGCACTCTTTCCAATGCATTGACATTTTTCCTGGAATGTGGCACCTGGAATTGTCCACAATACTCCAGCTGAGGTCTAACAAATGACTTGCACAAGTTTAATATCACCACCTTGCTTTTGTATTCTATGTCCCTATTAATAAAGCTATGAACACTTTATTAACTGCTCTCTACCTGTCCTGCAATCTTCATTGAAGTGTGCATGTGTATAACCAGGTCTCCCTACTTCTGCAATGCCTTTAGAAATGTGCCCTCTATTTTATGATAACGTTCTGTGTTCTTCCCTTTAAGATGCATTACCTCACACTTCTGCACATTGAATTTCATCTGCTATCTATCTTGCACCCCACCAAATTGCCTATGTCCTTTTGAAGATATTCTGCTTTTGACAAGTTAATAAGGGCTAAGGCCAAACAAGCATTTATTTTCATCTGCTTGCAAGGAGAATTAGTCTCATCATTGTGAAATATAAAACCCACCAGATAAAATCCACCAGGATCCATGATTTCTCTTCCTGGCCTTGATGTCAGGCAGACAGTGGGATTTCATATGACTATGCCAACAAATCATAACGACTTGAATTATTCAAACTCCGATGATTAGAGAAGATCTGGAGCCCAATGAGGATCTGCACTGAGTTGTGAATGGCTTGTCTTTGGACTGGAATAATTCAGTGATCACGTAACCAAAGTAGGAAAATTAATGTTTGTATAGGGGTTGCACTGATATTCTCTATGGATCTTGCTGATAACCTGTCATGAGGAGTCCAAATGAATAAAATGGAGACTTGCATTCATATTCACTTGGATTGCAAGTGATATTAAAATATTACATAGAAATTATACCATGGAAGCCAACTGTTTCACCCAACCAATCCATGTTGGTATTTATCTTCCACATGGGCAGTAAGCAAAGTATTTGTCCTGTTCTCATATTCCTTTGTGTGCCCTTTTCTCCAACCACTGATCTCACCCAACCCATTCTTTTTTTTATAGATATTTTTATTAGAGATTTAACATTTTTACAAGTTTACAAAACTCTCAAATACAAACATTGATATACAATTAAATCAAACATACAATAGCCAAAATTTAACAAAAGAAAAAATACCGAAAAAGAAAAAAAAACAAAACTCAACTGTCTACTAATCTAACCTACAACTAACCAGTGTATATTTAAGTCTCTTACATGCTCGGAATGTGTTAACATCAAATGTAATATAACCCGTATTCATGCGGGATTCCTCTCCCGAGGTGCCCCGGACCAGCCAGGTTTGTAATCTCAATTAAATAAAAGCCCTTGTTAGGATAGCCGAAATATCTGTATTTATGTAATTCA
>NC_057711.1:5418126-5501546 GCF_004010195.1 Chiloscyllium plagiosum | reverse complement strand
TTCGCCTCGTCGAATGCCTTCCTCTTTCGGACCAGAGCTGGGGAAAAGTCCTGAAATAACATGATCTTGGATCCTTTATAGATCATAGCTTGGGGGTCTTTTCCAAGATTTCTAGAAGATTCTAGGAGTATCTGCCTCTCCCTATAGCTCTGCAGCCGGAACATGACTGGGCCCGCGTATTGCGACCCGGTAGGCCCATTCCACCCTTACCCGGCCTGATCCAGCTTCCAGATTTAAAAGCTGTGGCAGCCACTGCTCGAGGAATGCTGTAAGCTGGCCTTCCGCTTCTCGTTTGGGAAGGCCCAGCAAACGAATATTTTTTCGATGACCTCGATTATCGAGGTCGTCAATGTGATTCTCTAAGGTCCGGACTCGCTGTTCGAGAGTCCGGACCTGATCCACGGCCGATTGCGCAGTAGTTTCAGAGGTCGCGGCGTTTAACTCCGCCCCTCCAACTCGGCGCTCGATTTCCTGGATGTCTCGGTCATGCTTCTGCAGCACGGCTGAGAGTGAGTCCCATCGATTTCGGGATTCTTCGATAAAAGCGTCGATCTTTGCATCCAGTTTGGAGATCATCTCCACGAGGCTTGTCACTGTAGGTAAGTCCCCCGGGGCAGCTATGGACGCCTCAGCTGCAGCTGGAGAGGGTGGGGGAGGGGTTCCTGCTTGCTGAGAGCTGCGGGCTCCCTTCCCTTTGGTCATTTTTACTAAATATTAGATTGTTTAAATGTAATACTAAGCAACTAATTAAATTAAACAGCTATTATGAATGAGTGTGGTGGGGATGGGTGACCCACTTTACCCAAGTCTTGGGAGGAGCACTATAGACTCAGACTTGCTGGGTCGCCCACATCTTGGATCCCCCCAACCCATTCTTAAATACTGACAACTGCCTCTGCTTCAGCCAGGGTAGAAATTTAGGAATTCTGTGGTGAGTAACTAACCTCTTGTCTCTCCAGGATGAGTCTGCCATTTGCAAGTCAGGAGTATGATGGAATGTTCATCATTTGCCCTGACAAGTGCAGCTCAGCAAGAATAAAGGTTTCAAACAATCCAGGACAGAGCGGTTCGCTTGACTGGCATCTCCTCCATCACCTTCAGCATTCATTCCCTGCACCACTGATGAATGGTGGCAGCTGTATATGCCATCAACAAGGTGCACTGTAACATCTCACTGTGGTTCCTCCAAACAAGTGACCTCTAACCTCCTGGAAGGACAAGGATAGTACATATTCTCCTCTGAAGCCATGCATGTTCCTGACTTGTGAATACATTGTTATTCTTGTTCCTTCATTGTCACTGGGTCTAAATTTTAGAACTCCCTTCCTGACAGCATTGTGGGTGTCCCTGGACTCCCAAATACCGCAGGTATACAAAAAGGCATTGCATCACTATCTTCTCAAAGATGATTAACAATGGGCATCATGTACTGGCCGCAAACAAATAAAAGCAAGTTGATTTCTCAGGGAACAGATTACACAGTCTCCTTGTCAAAAAAAAAGTCTCATACTAACCTTCCTAAATCTCTCACATTTAGCCTTACACCTTTGTCAGGAGCAGTAGATCAGATGGTAGCAAAAGTTAATTGTGTTGCAAACAGGATCTGTAAAGTTGTATCTGGCTGTTACGAAGGTGAGATCACTTCTGGATGCTGGCAACCCCAAACTTGGAAGAAGCTTAAGCTGGGAGTACAGGATCACTGAATGAATAGCATAGAAATTTATTGTCACATGTACTTTAACATGAAAACTATCATGAGAAGTTTTATAATTTGCCCCAACAATGACAGAAGTCATACATAATAATGAAAAACAGCAAAGTTAAGACCAAGTTCAGTTAATGGCTCCTGGGCTCGGAAAAGGCCAATTTGGGAATGATGGACTACCCTGAAGATGCAGCCGGAACAAGCCTGTCATTCTTGAACAAGACTGCTACACCGGGCCGCTGGAACACTGGGCTGGAAGCCTTCAGTGAAGAAGACCACCATGCAGGGCCGAGACAACCACTCCTGGACGAGTCCATCTGCCAGGCTGCTGGGATACCTGGAAGCCGAAGATGAGGAAGACATCCACGTGAGGCCTCCACGCTGGGCCACTGCACCAGGAGACACCCCCCCCCCCCATGCTGTGCCGAGACCATCAGATCTGCTCCTTCAGGTGCCCAGGCCCAGCCACAGAGCCCCGGCCTAGCCTGCGAGTCCGTGTTGGAAAGGGGTCAGCCCAGGAATTGCTCCTCGCTCGCTGGGACACCCTGGGTTGGGTTGAAGTCATGTCTGATACCTCCCGGTGTTGCCACCGAGGCAGGAGGCCTCCTCCAGATCCAAAACCAAGGAAAATGAAGAAGAAAAGAAAAAAGGAATAGAGCCAAAGAGGAAAGAAGAAAAGAAGATAAAGAAAACCCATGACAGCCAATGAGCCCCAGGCTCAACCCACCTGCTCTGCTACTATCTGTGGAAATATGAATAGCTTTCCATGATATTTCTGGCTTATTGGATGTTTGTATGTATAAGTATAAACGATTGAACATGTTATTTTATACTTTTGGTACTAATTATTTTAACTGCAAGTTTTCATCTTCGCTGAATTGAATCTTTAAAAGATTTAATATTATTTTCAAATTAATAAGATTCCCCTTTCCACGTCTGAGGAGGAGAATAATTAAATTGGAACATCATAAGAGTTCTGTTTATTCTATTACCTCACTTCCTTAGTTTACTACATTACTTTTTTTCTCAACCATATCATATGCTATTAGAATCTCGACACAACTCAATTCTCCGAAGAAAATATATTTATCCAGGATTCTCTTCTGTGTCATGTTTGGTTGCTGGTATTCCTACCTCTTCTGTTTCATGGCAGGGATGTATGTTCCATTGACTTGAGCTCAACAATTCCAAATCCAACTGTCTGCCGTCTCAGGTGGTTGTGAAAAAGTTTCATGGTATCATTTTGAAGAAGGTGGGGGAGGAATTGCATTATTAATCTCTCCTTGGCATTCCCTCAATCAACATCATAACCACAGATTATTTATCACATTGCTCTTGGGGCTTGCTGTGTGCAAATTGGCGGCTGTGTTCTTTATGTCTTTGCTCTTGAATGGGACTTGGGCATTGCACATCCCTAGTTGCCCTTGTACTGACTGGGCTTTCACATGCAGGTCAGACCAGGTAACAACAACAGGTCTCTATCATCATCACCACCTTCCAAATTTGTAAAACCCTCTACCTTGAGTACCAGGTTTATGGGAATGCCACAAATTGCACCCCCTCCCCCCCCCAGCACACACCATCCTGACTTGGAATTATGTCACTCGTACTTCACTATGACTGTGTCCAAATCCTGCAGCTCCCTTTCTGCCATTGTGTGTGCACACTGCCTCCACACAGACTTCAAGAAGGTAGCCCACTGACACCTTCACCAAAGGTATTAGGAATTGGCAATCAACGCTCACCTTACACACAATTCCCATATCCCGTGACTAAATAAGAATTTAAGCAGACATCAAATTACCAAATCTTTTTAATGTATCCATTCATATTCCAAGAGCGCTACACTTTACACCATGTTATCTTCAGCAGCACATGTCAGTCAGTTGGTGGGTGGGGGGAGGGGGGTGTTGAATGACTTCCAACCCAACACCAGTCCCAAACCTCCCTCCTGCATGCAAGTGTGAAAATGCAAGCAACAATACTGCAATTTGACGTACGCAATGATTGCAAATCGGTGATCCTATTAAGCTGCTGCTAATTACCAGGAAATCCCATAGCAGATATCCATTGACTCAGCATAAGCAACACTGCAGCAGATCCACACAGATGGCATGATTTTAGATAGATTTTAGATTTAGATCTCTGATTTTATTGTCAAGTGTACTCAAGTATAGGAATACAGTGAAAAATGTATAGTGTCACCACACATAGTGCCATCTTTTAGGTACCAAGGTACCACGGTACAAAAAAAGGTACAATGTAGTTAGAGAAACCGGAGTTAAAAAGTTAAGCATTACTTCATAGAACAGTAGAAAAATAAAGAAATAGGTAAGAGTTTACATTAAAGTCTTTTGCAGTTTAAGTTATGAAAATAAAGGATAAAGTTAAAAGTTCAACAGTCTTTGATGAGTCCTCTACTTATCTTGCTCAATGTGGAGACTTCAGCTGTTTGCTCTCGATGCCATTGCAGCAGATACCATTGCTCGTGCTAAAACTGCCACCTCTCTGATCTACCTCAGAACATGCCAGTGCAGGATCCACTCGCATGCCACGCTGTGACACCACCATGAGCTGCCGAGAGTCAAATCACATTTTGCAGACAGACCAGGCTGGGATCAGCAGACATTCCGCCGAGAGACCAAGCCAAGACCTGCCGGGAGACCAGGATGGGATCAGCTAACATACCGCCGACAGACCAGGACCTGCCGACATTCCACAGACAGACCAGGCGAAGATCAGCGGACATTCCATCGAGAGAGCAAGACCTGCCAACATACTACTAAGAGACCAGGCTGAGAGCAGCCTAGTGACCAGGCCGGGACCTGCCAACATACCGCTGAGAGACCAGGCCGAGACATGCCGTGGGGGAGGTGAGTTCCAAGTGGAGAAGAGCACCAAAAGGAGGTAAAAAGGAGAAGAAAACTGAAAATAAACAGAAGGAGCGGAGTAGCACCCGCTGGAGCATTCTAGTCTGCCGCTAGTTTGACCAGATGAAGCACAGATGAGACAGAGAAAGACCAGGATGATTCTTTCCAAATATGGACCGTGTTCTTACACCGTAAGGTAGCATGGTAAAATTGTGTTCGGAGGCAACGTGAACTGTAGCATTAATCTTCAGACTTCCAGAGATTGGCTGGAGGCTACCTGATACCTTTAATGGGAATGTGGAAGGATCTCTGCTGAGATGGGAATTGCTGTATCGATAACAATGCTTAAGGTTCTTTTTCAAGGGAGGAACAAACATGAACCTAATCCTTGAAATATGAATGAGGACAATTCCTGAAAATTACATCCCACTGCTTGCAATTCTGCACCCAGCTCTCGGAGGAACAGTGAGCTGGAGCTAGACTCAGTTGTCAATGAACAGCAGGAAAGGCTAGTGATGAAAAAGTGGCTGAATGGGAGCTTAGACAAGATAAATAAAGACACAAAGGGTACAAAATGTAAAGAACTGCCACATACTATCATCAAAATGAACAAGGTACTGTGCTATCTGAATGAAAAGACAATTTCCAACTGTGACAGGGCTGATACTAAGTGAGTTTATTCAGATGGGGGTGAGAGTAAAGGATGGTTTATACATTTAGGTGTGCAATTCCATTAATACCCCTACCAATGAGAAGACTGATGCTGTGTGTCAGAGCAGCTTTCTGTCGTCCCCTCGCACCATCCAAACCACACCTCCCACAACCCTCCCGGCAAGAACAGCTTTTTTCTAGTCCAACTGCAGGAATGAACTGGAACTTCAGTTCCTTTCCATACACCTCCATCTTGGGGGGAAGGGAGAAATCTTACAAAGGCCTACTTGGTTAGAAAGGCCTGCTGCTGATTGGGTTATGCAGCGTTTCTGAAACAATATTGAAGATATTGTTTCCACCTATCTAGGCCTGCTTTGGTTGACAGGAAGCCAGTTTGATTTTGGTTGTGCATTCTCTGTAATTTACCCGCTGCACTCTGGATTTCCTGATAGACTCCCCTCCCACCATCTGAAACATTCAGTCCTCCCACCACCACGGCACTGGGAGCCGTGTTCACAGTGCACAACATGCAGTGCAACAGCTTGTGAAACCTCCTTTGTCTAAGCCCACATCCTCAGCCACCTTGAAGGATAAGGCCAGGAGAAAGATGGGATTCCACTATCTCCAAGCTGCCCTCCTCATCATATGCCATCCTTTATATGGAACTACAAAGATTTACAAATGTCCGATTTATGAACGCTTATGCTTATGAATGTGATCCCCTACAGGGGTGTATTAATATTAATTTTAAAGATTCAATGTTTGAATACTTTCTTGTACTTATGAATAGTGAGTTTCTGTCGTTCGGAGTTATATGCAGGCTCACGTACGAATCAACTGGCAAAAGGATTCGAGCAGAGCCCACTCACAGCACAGGGACTGCCTGTAGACCCTATCACACCCACAATGCGTGACTCAAAGTCCTGCTGTTCCTTCTAAAATAGCACTGCAGGAGAAAATTCAGAACACAGACTGTAGCATATGAAAGTACAAACAAGGAACAGGAGTAGGCCACTCAGCCCGCTCCACTGTTTAGTAAGATCATGGCTCATGTGATTTTAACCTCAACTCACGGTGGCTCAGTGGTTAGCACTGCAGCCTTACAGCACCAGGGACCTGGGTTTGATTCCTGCCTGGGGCGACTGTCTGTGGGAATTTGTCTGTGTGGATTCCCTCCAACAATCCAAAGATGTGCAGGTTCGGTGAATTGGCCATGCTGTTGTGTGCATTAGTCAGGGGTAAATGTAGGGGAATGGGACTGGGTGGGTGGACTTGTTGGGCCGAAGGGCCAGTTTCCATACTGTAGGGAATGTAATCTCTATATAGCTGCACATCCCAATAATCTTTCACACCCTTTGGCCATCAAGAATCTATCAATCCCTGTCTTAAAAATCCTTAAAGATCCTATGTCTGTTAACTTTTGAGGAAGGGAATTCCAAAGACCCACAACCCTCTGAGACTGAAAGTGGTTTTCTCATCTGTGTTAAACCAGAGACCCCTTATATATGACCCTTAGTTCTAAGATCCAAAGAGGCAGCCCACACATCACCTTCTGGATGGCAATAAATGCTGGCCTTGCCAGGTTCCAACCATAGCTTGAGAACAGTACGTGGTCAGTCATGAATGTACACCGTTGAATGGCTAAGTGCATTCACCTCTTCTTACACCAGGGTTAGCAACATTTCCAACTTATTGTATATGGTGAATACAAAAGATTGGCAGAATAGTACTTTATTGAATTAATGTATTGAAATATTCTAAATGAATAACTTTGACCTGCAAATTTTGTTATTTTTGTAGCCACCTCCAGTCAGAAATTGTGGGAGCAAATTAAAATAATTAGACAGCGCTGTAGCTAATTAAAAAGGTGCACAAGCACTTGTTTCTGTCATTATGATTAAAAAGCAGGACTACAAATGCCCGTGGTTCTCTCACTGTCTTTTCAGGAATTCATAGTCTAGTGTATACATATGTGTTGCAAAGTGCAATGTATATGTGGATGCAAAGGTTATCTTCTGAGGTGCTTTCACACTGAATTATCACTCCGCTTTCTGTGCCTATTTATCTACTACGCTACTGTAAAGTGACCTATGTGAAACGCCCACACAAAATGCATGTCACCTGCCACTGGCCAGCTTCATTTAAAACAAAATATAATGCTAGCTCTCGTGGCCAGATGACAAATGGAAGAGGAGTGACCTGCAGATTGTCCGCCCTGTAGACCTTCAAGCATGCCCCCACATTGCAATTAAGTCATCCACACAATGGAATCTGACAAGGCCATAAAATGAATTTGTTCACAGTGTATTTCCATCCATTTGCAATAAGGCCCTAATATAGATTAGCATCTGCAGCACCTTGCTCCTTTTTCATCCGAACGTGTCCTCTCAAACCTGCAGAAACAATGACAAAGTATTAATGTGTCTGTTAACTCCAAATCAGCAGCTCATTCCAAAGTGCAGCACAGTAAATGACCTTTGTCACCAATCTAAATCGCTGTAATTAGGAACAAGTAAACTACAGCACTGTAATTTCATTTAGCAAAGCTGAGCAGATTTCTATTGTGATTTTTCATGGGTAATGGGAGTCAATGGCTGGGCCACCAAAGATTGCTGATCCATATATTCCCTAGAGAAGGGAGTAGTGAGCCACATTCTTGAATCACTGCACATCTGACGATAGGTGCTGTTAAGAAGGGAGTTCTTAGATTTTGACTCAATAACAGTGAAGGAATGATGATATCATTCCGAGTCGATGCAATGACGCTTGGAGGGGAACTTACAGCTTGTGGTATTCCTAGTCATCTGCTGCCCTTATCCTTCGAGATGGTAATGTATGAAAGGTTTTGTCGAAGGAGTTTTGGCAAGTTACTGCGTTCCATCTTGTGGAGCACGTACACTGCTACCCACTGCATGGTGCTGGTGGAGGGAGAGAATGTAGAAGGTATCAGATGGTGTATCAATTGAGTGGGCTACTTTGTTCTGATCAATACTCCCTCCTCAGTTAAAACAATCCAGACACATCGATCTCTGCTGTTTTTAAATGGTTGTCTTCTTCTGTATCACAAAGATTGACTGCACTTCATAGCTGTTAGTTTCTATATAAAACAAACTGATTTAATTCATTTACCAAAGCTGTATTTTTCTTGAATGTACGGTCTTTAGTAAAGAAAGATGCCAGAAAAAATGGAAAACCTAATGGACTTTAATTCCTGTTAAAATGTTACTACCAGGATGAAACTGTTGTTCTCGTGTGAGAGATAAATTCTGAAAATTAGTGGGGCCTGACCTCCCTAACTAACTTCATTTACCAATCATTAGAAGCTAAATACTTGAAGGAAATGAAATCTAGTGTATTAGAGATTGAGTCCTGGAGAGTTAGTGGAGTGTTTGGCACATTGGGGTCATTGCCATGTGTGTTTGGCTTAGTTCTTGGCTCATTTTCCATTCAGGTTAACATGAGCTATTTTCAATTTTAAAAAAAGTCTGGATTTAAGAGTCTAATGATGACCATGAAATCATTGGCAATTGTTGTAAAAACCCATCTGGTTTGCTAATGTCCTTCAGAGAAGGAAACTGCCATTCATACCTGGTCTGGCCTACATGTGACTCCAGACCCACAGCAATGGTTAAAGTCAGAAGTCAAACAACACCAGGTTATAGTCCAACAGGTTCATTTGAAATCGCAAGCTTTCGGAGCGCTCTTCCTTCGTCAGGTGAAGTGAAGAGAAGCACAGATACACAGAATTTATAGGCAGAGAGATCAAAAGATCATACAATTGGTGTGAGTGGAGTGGCAACAGGCCGAATATTAAGTCGCTGCAGGTGACCAAGAGTGTGTGATCAGACGGTGTGAGTAAAGTGTCAGCAGCTGAACAGCAAGTGAGGGGACAACCTATAATTTGATTGTTTAAGGCAGAGAGATATTTACAAAATTTAAAAATAAGGTGGTGCTGGAAACAAACCAAACGGCTGGAATAACATAGTAGGTTTAAGGGTCGCATGCTGATGGTCTAACCAAAGTAACATGTAATCCAAAACTGGACAAGCTCATTCAAGTGGAGAGATCATCACAATTTATCAAGGTGATGGTGTCAAAATGGGACAGTAAGGAAGGTTTTACAGATACAGAACAGTATAGTGGGGTTACATGTCATATGACATGAACCGAAGATCATAGTTGAGCATCTGTCCAGAGGTTTGAGGTACTGATGGATATATTATATATTTATTTCATCAATGACATAAAACCAGGTGCTAAAACGACTTATGCTAAAGGTAACCTCCTAGACAACTGAGAAAATCCAACATAGCTATTTGAAGGAGGGCAGATGATTTTCTTCATGCTGACTTGAGGCGCGATTTGTATCTCAACCATATCACTAATCCAGTCATTGTCACATTCCTGCTTGTGGGAGCTTACTGTGCAGATTTGGCTGTCATGTTTTTGGCATTACAGAAGCTCAATCATGGAAATGTAGCAGTGGAGAATGGGACCATTCAGCCCATCATGTCTAGACCAGCTCTCCACATGAGCATTATGATTTAGTAGCATCGTCCTGCCTTTTCCCCATGTTGTTGTACATTGTTTTTGTTCGTCATTCAACTGAGACTACACTTCAGAATTATTTCAGTAAGCTGTAAAGTACCATTAGGATGTGCTAAAGGCACTATATAAATGCAACTTCCAAATGCAAAAATATCGTAAATATCAATGAGCACACTTTTGTAATACATTTCTTGAATAACGAGAAAGCTATCTTCCGGATATTTTTGAATTCACTCATTGCTTCAGATGGAACACTGCATGATGAAAATCCTTTGGTTCTTATTTGCAATATCATTACGCAAATTGATCAGAGGAAAATGTCACCCAATTATCTGAGTTTCCATGACAGCACCTGTGTAAATATCACCTGGCTGAAAAAGTTAAATAAAGCAGCAATTTCCTTTCTTTCCATTCCATAATCTGTTGAATATTCTACCCAACCCTCAGTATATAATGTGATTCCTATTCATTTTTTTTTGCCCAGCTACAGATTAATCTCTCTTTTAATGTTAGTTATTGTTCAATTCTATGACGACACCTTGAAATATATTTTCTTTTATTATCTTGCTGACTTCTTCAGAAGATTGTGATATCTGTCTTGATGCATGTTTTAAGATCTACAATCCACGACAGATATCAGAAAAGAAGAGGTTGCATTTTATTCTTTTTTTATCATGTTCTCAGAATGTGGGGATCACAAGCTAAACTCCACTGTTACCTCTCCCAAATTGGCCTTGAAGAGGGAGACTACTGACTGTGATCAAATGCGTTCCCACAGTACTATTCAGTTTGGAATTCCAAGTCTTTGACCCATTATTGTTCCTTTGTCAATGTCATACATCCAAGTATGGATGGTGTAACTTACAAACATTGGAGCATATGAAATAGGAGCAAAGGTAGGCTATAGAGTCCTCTCCACCATTCAATAAAATCATGGATGATCCATTAATCCTCATTGCCACTATCCTGCTTTTCCCCAAAACATTCAGGACATTTAAGCAACTCTTGGATAGGCACATAGAAGGATATAATGAAGGGTATATACCTTAGTCTGATGGGATAAAAGGCCAGCACAACTTCGAGGGCCGAAGGGCCTGACTGTGCTGTACTGTTCTATGTTCTATGTAGCCCTTGATTCCCTTACTGATTAAAAATCCTTCTATCTGTTACTGTTCACTGAAAAAGTGCCACAGAATCTTTTACTCAAATTATTTTAAAATGTCATCCCATTATTATTTGAGAGTATTTTTATAAAATTATCTCTAATGAAAAGAAATTATTTTGTTCAGCCTAATCATCAAATTAAAAGATCCATTAGACTCAGTAAGAAGCAGTGAATCGACCTAAGTATGCCACTGATCTTTCAACATGAATTTGAATTATTTCACATTTGTACATCTGTCAAACCTTTTCCGAAAGTTTTATAGGCGAGATCATATTACACAATGCAATCTAATTGCAAATAGGAATTGTCAAAAAATTGATTTTTCTTTTATATATTGTGTGTCCCTTATATAAATGGATTTCAGATAGTAGCAGGTTTGTTGCAAATTTTTTTGTCAGCCCTTTCTGTGATTTAGGTCATTGTTGACATTTTAGCGATGTGTCCTAATTGCTGATATGCACTGTGATGGATGGGCTTTGATGTTTAATGTTCGCGATTATGATTTCCAAAGGCAGCATCTCAAGGGAACTATACAGGAGATTTAGACAAAACAGCTCTGGGATTGAAATATCAAATTCCTGTTCTGACTCTCTGGCATTCCTTGCTAGATTTGCTAATCAATTGAAAGCCTTTTTTTTATTGTTTTCTATTCCCCTGTCCAATTTCAGGAAAAACATCTCTTTGAACCAGCAAATTTTTGCATACAAAGTGGTAACATGCACGTGTATGTTTCAAAGGAAGCCTTTTTTTTCTGTACTTTCAAGACAAGACAACTGGGTATTTATGTCCAACAGCAGTTTGTATTTTTATATAGTATCTTCAATGATTTAAAATGTCCCAAAGCAAATTACAGGAGCATTATGAAACAAAATATGATACCAAGTCAGATAAGAAAATATTAGAGTAAGCTGGTTAAAGGCTTAGTCAAAGAGCCAGGTTTTAAGATTTTAAGGTTTTCCTTAAGTGAAGAAAGTGAGATTGAAAGTCAACCAGGCTTAGGCAGGGTATCCCAGAGCTGAGAGAGAGCAGGCAACAGTCACCGATGTAAGAGTGATTAAGATTGGGAATGTTCAAAAGGGCAGAGTCAGAGGATAGAAACATGGTAACTAGGAGCCATTTGACCCTTTGATCCTGCTCTACTATTTAGATTAGATTTCCTACAGTATGGAAACAGGCCCTTCGGCCCAACCAGTCCACACCGACCCTCAGAAGAGCAACCTACCCAGATCTATTCCCCTACATTTACCCCTGATAAATGTACCTAACACTATGGACAATTTAGCATGACCAATTCACTGAACCTGCACATCTTTGAATTGTGGGAGGGAAACCGGAGTACCCGGAGGAAACCCACGCAGACACGGGGAGAATGTGCAAACTCCACGCAGACAGTCGCCCAAGGTGGGAATTGAACCTGAGTCCTTGGTGCTGTGAGGCAGCAGTGCTAACCACTGATCCACCGTGCCAGCCATGTGATCATAGCCATACCCTCTATCTCAATGCCATAATCACGCTTTCACCCTTGATGCCTGTAAAATCTAAAAATTGACCTATCTCTAGAAGTATAGATGTCTCACAGGGTTGTAAGACTGGAATGGGAATTACAGAGACAGGGAGGATTGAGGCTATGCATGAATCCAGATGTACCTTGTTGTTGATCAGCTTCAGATCTCAAACACAAAGGTGATGGTGAAAGGGATATGAGGAGGAATCTTCTGATTATGCCAGATGTTTGTTTCAAAGCAAGATCCAGCGATATCCACTTCCTATAAATTAATTAAATATATATCAAGTGTGGAATGATGGTGAAAACAAATTCAGCCCACAGTTCAGATTGGGTGGGATAAGTAGGTTTTTTCTGCGAGGGAGGTGGGTGATGTGTGGCTTTTGAAAGGACATCAAAGTTACACAGACACCCATTTGCAAGTGCTATGTGTTTTGTGAAGCACTCTTAATCATGTCACCCAGCATCAGGAACCAATACCAGTAATGGCTGAGTCGCAAAAGCAATATTTTCTTTAAACTCATTTTGTGCGATGTGGGCTGGCCAGCATTTATTGCCTGTCTTCAGTTGCCCTTGAGAAGGCAGTGGTGAATGGCTGGCTTGGCCATTTCAGAGGGCAATTGAGAGTCAACCACATTGCTGTGGCTCTGGAGTCACATGTCAACCGGACCAGGTAAGGATGGCAGTTTCCTTCCTTAAAGGACATCAGTAAAACAATGACATCATGGTCATCAGTAGATTCTTAATTCCAGATTTCTTTTTTGAATTCAAATTCCACCATCTGCTGTGGTGGGATTCAAACCTGGGTCCCCAATGTATTTCAATCTGAGGAGATTCACCATAGCTGCCAAAGTAACAAGCATTTCCGTTGTTTACATAGCCTGCATATGGTGCTCCTTTCACACCATGGATCATGGAACCTAACGTCGTGTCAAGGATGTGTCTGAGCTCTATACTTGCAATGTTTAATTGTGGCTAGACAGCCATTAACTCATACAGCTGACGATGATGAACAAAAGGGAACAAAGGATGAGAGAAGAGTTGGCTGGAGTGAACTGAAAATGGAGTTCAGCAGAAAAGATGTTTGTTGAATAATGGTCCGCTTTTAAGAAATTAGTTCTTGTCTCACAACAAAGAAATATCCCAGTGGTGAAGAAGAATTCTAGACGGGGGATAAAAAGTGACTAACCAAGGAAATGAAAGGTAGCATAAAATTGAAAGAAAACGCATTGAATGTGGGAAAGATTAGTGGTAAGCCAGAGGATTGGGCAAGTTTTGAAAAGCAATAATAGACAAACAAAAATAATAAAGAACGAGTAATTAAACTTTGAGAGTATGCTAACAAGGGAGTGAATATAACAAGGAGAAAGTGAGGTCTGCAGATGCTGGAGATCAGAGCTGAAAATGTGTAACAACCCTGTCTTTACAGCCTTCTGCAGCAAAGAATTCATTAACCTCCGAGAGAAGAAATTCCATCTCATCTCTGTCTGAAATGCTCTTTACACTCCTTACTCTGAGATTCTACCCTCCTGTTCTATATTATTTCACACGGGGAAATCAGCCTGACGGCATCTACCCTGTCAAGTCCCCAAAGAATCTTCAATAAAGTCACCTCACATTTTCCTAAACTCCACTGTGTACAGAACCAACCTACTCAACTCACCTCATAAGAAAATCCCTCCATTCCTCTGTTCAGTCCAGCAGACCTTCTCTGGACTGCTTCCAATCCCAGTATAAGGAAATAAAAACTGTTCACAGTCTTCCAGCTGTAGTCTGATGAATATTTTGCATAGATTAAGCAGTCCAACACCGACACCTCCACCTCATAGTTTAAGCAAGACATTAGTTATTTTTCTATTCCATTCCCTTTAAACTAAATGCCATTTTTTTATTTACCTTCCCTATTACCAACTGAACTTGGATGATATCTTTTTGTGATTTATTTAGAAGGTCCAACCTGCAACTTACTATGTTCTTTCTTCATTTAAATAATATTCAGTTGCGCCGAAGTGCATATCCTTTTATTTTCTCACATTATATTCTATCTACCAATTTGCCCATTCACCTGACCTGTTTACATCCAGCTGCAGACTTGGTGTCATCCTCATAAAGTGCCTTCCCATCTATCTTTGTTGTATCTGCAGATTTGATGATAGGACATCCACTTTCCCCAGTTGAGTCATTAATATAAGTTGTAGATAATGGTGTTGTCACACAAGAAGGGTCCTGCCCGAAATGTCGACTCACTTACTCCTCGGATGCTGTCAGACCTGCTGTGCTTTCTCCAGCGCCATACTTTATCAACGAGTAGCAAATAACCGTTCTGAAAATGCCCCTTTTATTTCAACTGTCTTCTGTTTATTAGCTAATCGTCTCTCAATTCTAATACACTGCCCATAACACTACACACTCTTATTAAGTAGCTTTAAGTATGGTATCTTATCAAACACCTTTTGGAAATCCAAATATATTATATTTACTGATTTCTCTTTCTCTGTCCTGCTTTGTTACTTCCTCAAATAATTCTAACAAATTTGTTTGGTGTGATTTTCCCTTCCTAAAGCCATGCTGATTCTGCTTGACTATATAATATATTTGAAATGCTCTGCTGTTACATCCTTTATAATAGACTCCCAACATCTTTGCAATAACAGATGTCAAATTAACTGGATCACAGTTCCCTATTTTATCTTTGTCTCTCTTTTTGAATAAGGCTGTTACATCAGCAATTTTCCAATTGTCTGGGACTTATCCAGAATCTCAGGTTTTTTTGGAAGATTACCAGCAGTGCATTCAATATTTCTAGAGCAACTTCCATAATATGCAGAATGCAGCTCATTAGGTCCAGGACACTTATTAGCCTTTAGCCGTATTAATTGCGGCTTCTGTTTCTTCACCTTTTCTTCATAGGTAGTTATTGTATTTATTCCTTTTCCTGTGAAGATGATGCAATGTATTTATTCAACTCCTCTGCTAGTTCCTGGTTCCTCATTATTATTTCCCCAGCCCCATTTTCTAAGAGTTCACTTTGGCTTCTATCTGACTTTCTGTATACTTGAGGAAGCTCTTTGAGGATAGGAGTTGGGACGTACTGTTGATGTTGTATAGGACGTTGTAGAGAGACGTCTCCTGGTGTCCTGTTTTAGTATCCCCGTTATTGGAAGGATATTATTAAGCTGGAGAAGGCTTAAGAGAGATTTGCCAAAATGTTGCCAGGAATGGATGGTTTGAGTTTTAGGGAGTAGCTGGATAGGTGAGGACTTTTTTCACTGGAGGGTAGAAGGTAAAGAGGTGACCATATAGAGGTTGATAAAATAATGAGGGCACATATAAGGTGAATAGCAAGGGCCTTTTCAGTAGGGTGAGGCAGTTCAAAACTCAAGGGCATATTTATAAGGTGAGAGGTGAAAGATTTAGAAACTCATGAGAGGCATTTTTTTCTTACAGAGAGTCGTTCGTGTATAGAATGAAAAAACTTCCAGAAAGGTAAATAGACAAGGGTTTTTCCATGGGGTGGGGAGTCCAGAACTGGAGGAGATAGGTTTAGGGTGAGAGGGGAAAATTTAAAAGGGACCTAAGGGGCAACATTTTCACGCAGCGGGTAGAGGTATGGAATGAGCTGCCAGAGGAAGTGGTGGAGGCTCGTACATTAAACAACATTTAAAAGGCATATGGATGGGTATACAAATAGGAAGGGTTTAGAGGGGTATGAGCTAAATGCTGGCAAATAGGACTAGATTAGGGTGGGATATCTGGTCGGCATGGACGAGTTGGACCCAAAGAGTCTGTTTCCGTGCTGTATATCTCTGTGAGTCCATGAGAAGTGGTGGATGTTGGTACAGTTACACTGTTTAAAAGACATTTGGCTAATGACACAAAGAAGAAATATTTGGATGGACATGGGACTAATGCAGCCAGGTGGGACTAGTTTAGCTTGGGATTATGGTTGGCATGGATTGGTTAGGCTGAAGGATCTAATTCTGTGTTGTATGACTCTTTGACTCCATGAGTCTTACTGTCTAATGTTGTCTTCACTCATTCTCAAATCCCTTGCTGTGCTCCGATGGTGGAGTGATACATATATCCAGCAGAATTTGAGAATGCTGGACATTAGCAAACATGGACCTTCCCCATGGTAGCCACCAACTTGCCATTGAGGCAGCTAATGCCACCGCTTGCCTGAGGCAGCAGTGTCCTGTTGTTATTGGCTGCAACCTTTGTATCAAGTTGCTGAATGCCTTGACAAACCTGCGTGCTGTTCTTGTGCCAGGGTACTTTTGGATGAAAATCCAAATGTCTAACACCATGGGGTCCTCTCCATCTGAGGCTGATCCACTGCATGGTCTCTGGCAGTCCTCCAAGTGCCAGGCATCTGGAGTGTTTCTTCACTGACATGGTGACCACGTGCTGAATGGCATGTACAGCTGACTCAAATCCAACTCAAATACACACTGAGGTGGGAGTATCTGAGCTGGTGTGGGTTACAGAAAGCAGCCTCACTCATAAATCCTTTAAGGTATCTGTTCTTCTCCCACAGGGGTGGAGGAGAGGATGTCCTGAGGGGATGTATCTTGGCAGTGTCCATGCTAAACCTCTCTAAATAAAATAAATAATGTGTCACAGGCAAGGGGCAAGAGTTCAGCCAGCAATGCTTCTTAGTTGGTTGTTAGGACAGAGATGTTTTTGGTGTCTTCACGGAACCATTCTTGGTCCTTGTCAGCAAAGGCCAAGATTCTCTTGTCATAGGGATTGGGGGCCAAATGTCAGTCACCACACGAGCTATCTTAGCTCTTTCACCCAGTAAAGGGCAGTTTTCTCCTGAACTGATGATGGCGGGAGAAAGCCCAGTAGACATCATGAAGAGAAACACTCCCCGAAACTCATCAAAAATGGCATTTAGCTGATTTCTGATACAATTCAGTCCTCTAAGTTCTTATATGGTCAGGTACCTTCATTGAAGCCCATTGGGCCCAATAATGAAGTATTCTGGATGGATATAGATGAATAAAAGCTTACTTTTGATGAAAAACAACTCTGTTTTCTCAAGCGAGGCATTGCATCAGTTATACTATTGAATAGCATGTCCAAATATTTAACCTGCTTCCCTCATTGATCTTTGTATCCATGGTAACAAAGTTGAAGGTTGCATGAATAAATCGTGGTCATTTCAAGGAGTAGGTTTGAGTTGATTTTGATTGTAATGTGATAGGTCACATCTGCTCTGATGGTAATGGAACATTTGGATGGCTGTATTTAAAGTCTTACTGTCAATATCTAAGCACATAGTCAAAACTGACACTTCAGTGCAGTTATGTAGGAGAGCTGCATGGCTTGAGGTCCCATCTTTGGGATATAATATTAAATTGAGACCATCCCTGCTGGGTCATTTGAAAATTTCTCAAAAAAAAGAGTTGCAGGTAGATAGGATAGTGAAGAAGGCATTTGGTATGCTTGCCTTTATTCGTCAGTGCAATAAGTATAGGAGTTGGGAGGTCATGTTGCAGCTGTACAGGACATTGGTTAGGCCACTTTTGGTACACTGCATTCAGTTCTGGTCTCCTGCTACAGGAAGGTTGTCAAACTTGAAAGGATTCAGAAAAGATTTACAAGGATGTTGGTAGGTGTACAGGACATTGGTTAGGCCACTTTTGGTACACTGCATTCAGTTCTGGTCTCCTGCTACAGGAAGGTTGTTGTCAAACTTGAAAGGATTCAGAAAAGATTTACAAGGATGTTGGTAGGGTTGGAGGGTTTGAGCTAAAGGGAGCAGTTGAATAAGCTGGAGTTATTCAACCTGGAGCATCGGAGGCTGAGGGTGACCTTATAGAGGTTTATAAAATCAGGAGGGGCATGGATAGGATGAAGAACCAAAGTCTTTTCCGGAGGGGACCGGAGTCCAAAACTAGAGGAGATAGTTTTAAGGTTAGTGGGGAAAGATTTAAAAGGAACCCAAGGGGCAACATTTTCATCCAGAGGGTGTTGTGTGTATGAAATGAGCTGCCAGAGGAAGTGGTGGAGGCTGATACAATTACAACATTTAAAAGGCATCTGTTTGGGTATATTAATAGGAAGGGTTTGGAGGGATATGGGCCAGATGCTGGCAAATAGGACTAGATTAGGTGAGAATATCCAGTTGGCATGGGTGAGTTGGATCAAATGGTCTGTTTCTGTGCTGTACATCTCTGACTCTGTGAAAAGATTCCATGATGCTATTTTGAAAAAACAGCAGGGAAAAAAAACTCCCAAAAATGATTGCCTGAGAAAATAATCTCATTGTGCTCTTGTGTATGGGAGCTTGCTACGTTGGCTACAAATTTCCTTTATTAAAATAATGTGGAAGTCTACCTGTTCTCCCAACTTGAGTGTCTTCCTCATCCCCAGTCTTGAGCCCTCCACACTTGGCTGCTGTTCCTTCAGCTGCCTCAAATCTAAGCTCAAGAATTCCCCTCTCAAACTTTCTCTGCTCTTGTCGCTTCCGAAAGCCTGCCTCTTTGACCGAGCTTTCGGTCAGCTAACTCGAATAGTTCTCCAAGTGAAAATTTGATGTTGCTCTGAAAAGCACCTTGGGACTTCAATAAGGGCACAAGATAAAGGTGAGATATACTTCTGTCCCATGGGTAATTTGGAAATCTGCATGTGCTTTGGGTAGGACAGGATTTGGCACAATCTATTTGGATGCGTGTGCTGTCAGTGTGTATCTATTTCCTCAGTGAGGCTTGTACTGCTGAGTTTGCCCTTTCTTGTGGAGAAACATTTATTTCTTTTGCACAAGTGGTATTGATTTTTTTTTTTGTGCTGACAAACAAATGCACAAAGACTCTACTCCATAACTCACGTAAGAATCAGATCTCAGAGCAAAAAAAAAAATGTGAAGTCCTGGAAGCAAATGCAATGGGATGGTGAGACAGTGATCAATAATCAGACTGGATATCAAAGGAGGCTTTTTGTCAGCTCAAAATAGAAATTGCAGAACAGCCCCATCTCCAGTAATCCTTAAAACCACAATGAATGAGTGCTCCCAGCATCTTTATCAACTGCATTTTTTCACTGCTGATTCCATGTTATAGCAGAAGCAAAAAAACTATTGCAGGTGATGCAGAGCTGGGTTTCCCCTCTTTACACCCAATCCTCCAAGACCCTATACAGACAACAAGCAAAACTAATGTTATTTACAAACTACCACGCAAGAACTGTAACAAACACTACATTGGACAAACAGGCAGAAAACTAGCCACCAGGATACATGAACACCAACGAGCCACAAGAAGACATGACCCTCTCTCACTAGTATCCTTACGTATGGATGATGAAGGACACCACTTCGACTGGGACAACACATCCATCCTAGGACAAGCCGAACAAAGACATGCACGAGAATTCCTAGAAGCATGGCATTCCAACCAGAACTCTATCAACAAACACATCGAGTTAGACCCCATCTACCACCCCCCTGAGAAAAGGAAGAGGAAATAACATCACCACAGGAAATGACATCACCAACCCAAAGAAACCCAAACATATAAATAGAAAGCAGGAATTTTCAGCAGTGCTTTGCCTGAGGCCCACTGAAGATGTTACCTAGTAGGGTAATGAAATGTCTGGAAATGATCCTTCCAGCTCAGCGAGCAAACCTGCACCCAAAACCCAATCCTCCTCTTCTCGTGCCTTTTCTCAGCTCAGCTGTTGCATTTTAAATTCTCCCCAGCCCGACCCCCATTCCCTGCTATTTCTCTCCTTCTGGATGTCAGAGCTGAAGGTAAAACAGACTGAAGAAACTCAAACACCACTGAATATAATGTTGACAGTTGCAATTCAGCATGCCAAAGTGACTTTGAAATATTTTTGTAACTGTTAGAGATTCGCTTCTCAGGGTCACGTTCAAGCCCAGTGAAGAATGTAGAAATTTAAGACAAAATGAATTGTCACTTGGGCAAAAGGGGTTAATAAATGACAGCTAACATTGATTTGTTAAAGGCAAATCTTGTCTGATGAGCTTGATTGATTTTTTCAGTGTAATAACAGGAACGGTTGACAAAGGTAGTAGCTGATGTACAAATGAACTTTCAGAAGGCCACGTAATAGACATACTAATAAAAATCAATCCCATGGGACTATAGGGGCAGAACTAGTAATGATACAAAACTGGCTTTGAGACAAAAGGCAGAGAGTAGTGGGAAATAGCGGTTTAACAGACTGAAAGGAAGCCTATAATGATGGTCTCTAAGATTTAGGATGACTATGATAAATATAGACTTGATGATCAGTACCAAAATTTCAAATTTCTAATACGTCTTAAAAATGTAATAAACAGAGAAGGATAGTAGCAGAATGAAGGAGGATATAGCTGATCTGGAAAATGGACAGACATATGGCTGAATAAATTAATATGAAGTAATGCATTCTGAAAGGGAAATGAAACACAATTTAAACTGAGTGGTACAGATGAGATCTAAGTAGTATTCTTTAAAGGATTTACCTGTATGTATCATCTACAAAATGCATGGTAGAAACTCACTAAAGCTTCTGCTACAGCTCCTTCCAAAACTCTCAATCTCTGCAATTTCCACGAAAGGCACACACACCACCCTGAATTGGAACGATAGCTCAGTTTCTCTGGAACAAAATCGCAGAACAATATAAACTGAATTTAAACAGTTTTAGAGATGTTGCAGGTGCAGAAAATTGGGGATTACACGTAGACAGACTTGAGGGATACAAGACAAGTGACAGTTAAATCACAATGAAGTGAATGAAGCTGTTAAAAATAGATGATCCTTGACTTCATAAATAAATGCATGGGGGACAAAGCCTCAAAAGTATTAATTTGTTTCATTTGTTCATGGGAAGTAAATAGTGCTGGATGGGCCAGCATTAATTTCCCATCCCTGACTTCCATTGAGAAGGTGGTGGTGAGCTGCTTTTTTTAAACAGTTACAGTCTATGTCAGGTAGATGCATGTACAGTTCCATTGGGGCAGGAGTTCACAATGGCAGTGAAGTAGCGGTGATATTGTCCAAGTCAGGATGGTGTGTGTCTTGGGAGTAGCTCACAGATAGTGGTCCTTCTCAGTGGTGGAGTTTATGGCTTTGGAAGACACCATGAAAGGAACGTTGGTGAGTTAACTGCAGTGCATCTCAAAAATGATACACACTGTTTCAGAACCACTGGTTAAGCCTAAGCTAGAGTAATTGGACACAGTGGCACACTGGTTAGCACTGCTGTCTCATAGCGCCAGAGACCTGGGTTCAATTCCCACTTCAGGCAACTGACTGTGTGGAGTTTGCACATTCTCCCCGTGTCTGCGTGGGTTTCCTCCGGGTGCTCTGGTTTCCTCCCACAGTTCAAAAATGTGCAGGTTAGGTGAATTGGCCATGCTAAATTGCTCATAGTGTTAGGTGAAGGGGTAAATGTGGGGGAATGGGTCTGGGTGGGTTGCTCTTCAGAGGGTCGGTGTGGACTTGTTGGGCCAAAGGGCCTGTTTCCACACTGTACGAAATCTAGTCTTATACTGGGCACAATACTTTAGAGTGAATGCTCAGTAGAAAATGTGAAAGAAATGTTCTTCAGTCGTACCGGGAATGAGGGACTTCAGATGTGGGTGGAGATTGGAGAAGCTTCAAATCTCCTCTTAGGGCAAAGAAACTGAAGGGGATATTGAATGGAGATCTTTAAAATTATGAAGGGTTTTATCAGAATTCTTAAGGAGAAACCTGTTCCAGTGAGTAAAATAGTTAGTAACTAGATGTCTCAGATTTAAAGTAATTGAAGAAAGAACCAGAGGGAAGATGAACATTTATTTTTATGCAGTGATCCGGAATGCACTGAAACAGCAGTGAAAGATGTTTCAATCGTGATTTCCAAAAGGATTGAGATATGTATTTGAAAAAGTGAAAATGCAGGGCTATGCAAAAGAACACAGGAGTAGGGTCTCACTGGAAAACACTGAAATTTCTCACTGAAATCCACCACAGGCATGTGGAGCTGAAATTCACTCCTTTGTGACTTACGATTCTATCATCTCAGGAACAGATGCTTTGGTGTTGAAACATTGTGGACTTCCTGTTGAACCAGCACTTCTCACTGTATACAGTTTTAGAGAGCTTGCCTTCAATAATAAATTGGGATGGTTGAGAGAAGATGAAGGCCGGGACTAAGTGTTGTAAATAATTTAGAGAAACTGACAGTAATGAGCTTGTATTAATGACAGAAAGGAGACTGAGCTGCAAGTCTTAACAATGTGGAGAGAAATGGATAATGGATAATGGATGCTGGCTATTTAATTCAGAATGTAAGAACATCTGTTCTACACCTGATGTAGAGAGCATCAGCAGAAAATTTACATACCTGAGAAAATACTAGAAAACATGGAGAGACAAAAGGCCCCAAAGAATCCTTCCACATCTGACAGAGATTTTCCTGCACCTCCACAGATGTTATCCTCTGTGTCGTTGCTCTCGATATGGTCTCCTCTACGTTGGGAGACAGGATGCCAACTTGCAGAACATTTCAGAGAACACCTCTGGGAGACAAGCATTAAACAACCCCATCGGCCTGTGGCCGAACACTTTAACTCCCCTCCCACTCCGCCAAAAACATGCAAGTCCTGGGCCTCCTCCACCACCAAACTCTAACCACCGACGCCTCGAGGAAGAATGCCTCATCTTCTGCCTTAGGACCCTCCAACCACACGGGATCAATATGGATTTAACCAGTTTCCTCATCTCCCCTTCCCCCCACCTTATCCCAGATCCAACCTTCCAACTCAGCACTGTCCACTTGAATGGTCCTACCTGTCCATCTTCCTACCCGCTCCACCCTCCTTCCAACCTACCACCTTCACCCTCGCCTTCATCTACCTATCGCATTTCCAACTATCTTCCCTCCCAGCCGAACACGCTTTCCCATTTATCTCTCAGTCTCCTTGGGCCACAAGCCTCATTCCTGATGAAGAGCTTGTGCTCAAAACATCAACTCTACTGCTCCTCAGATGCTGCCTGATCAACTGTGCTTTTTCAACATCACACACTTCCACTGACTCGTGTACAATCAGACATATCTAATCCAACACCAGCAAAAACTAATTATGCTAATTTATATTTTTATTGAGAAACCAAGCTCAAATCCCAGACAGTTTTTTGGTGAAGGTAAATTGCAGATGACACCAAAATTGGAGCTGTAGGAGATGTAGTGAACAGTAAAGAAGGTTATCTCAGAGTAAAACTAGACCTTGATCAGATGGGCCGATGGGCCGAGGAGTGACAGATAGAGTTTAATTTAGATAAATGTGAGGTGCTACAGTTTGGAAAGGCAAATCAGGGCAGGATTTATACACTTAAGACTAAAGTCCTGGGAAGTGTTGCTGAACAAAGAGACTTTGGAGTGCAGGCTCATAGCTCCTTAAAAGTGGAGTCACAGGTAGATAGGATAGTGAAGATAGGCTTGTCTTTATTGGTCAGTGCGTTGAGTACAGGAGTTCAGATGTAATATTGTTTCTGGACAGGACTCAGTTAGGCCACTTTTGGAATGCTGCATTTAATTCTGGTCTCCCTGCTATAGAAAAAGTATTATTAAACTTGAAAGAGTACAGAAAAGATTTACAAGGTGTTGAAGTGTTTAAGCTATAGGGGAAGGCTGAATAGGCTAGGGCTATTTTTCTTGGAGTGTTGGAAGGGTGACCTTATCAAGGTTTATAAAATCATGAGGGGCATGGATAGGATGAACAGTCAAGGTCTTTTTCCCATGGTAGGGGAGTCCAAACCTAGAAGGCATCGGTTTAAGGTGAGACGGGACTCTTTAAAAGGAACCTAAGGGGCAGCTTTTTCACACAGAAGATGGTGTATGTATGGAATGAGCTGCAAGAGGAAGTGATGGAGGCTGGTGCAATTACAACATTTAAAAGACATCTGGATGGGAATGTGAATAGGAAGGGTTTAGAGGGATTTGGGTGAAATGCTGGCAAATGGGACTAGATTAATTTTAGATATCTGATTGGCATGGATGAGTTGGACTGAAGGGTCTGCTTCCATGCTATATGTCTCCATGACTCTATGAAAGAAATCACCAATTCTGATTTTTTTTTGAGATTCTATTTTTGAAAAATGAACTGATGTCTGTAACACCAGCATTTACATGCTGCCTTTCATTACCTCGGGATGTTGCAACATTGAATGCTTTCAAGAAGGGGATAGGTATAGTTCTGAGAGCTAAAAGGATCAAAGGGTGTGGGCACGAAGGGAGTCCAGTCACTGCTGTAGTATAGGAAACCTGGTAACCAATTTGCGCATACACAATCCCCGAATAGCAATGCGATTATGATCAGATTTCAGTATTATGATTGAAAGATAAAAATTAGGCAGAACACACAGAAAGAAGACCTCTGTTTTTTTTGGAACAAATGCCATGGGCTGAATTTGTTGAGGCAAGGATTTTGCCTCTCCTCGGATTTTGCCTGTCCTCGGATGCTGTCTGAATTGCTGTGCTCTTCCAGCACCACTAATCCAGAATTTGTTGAGGCAAGGAGTCTACTGCTGTTGGATCTTAGAAGAAAAAAAGGTCACTATCCAATTTTAACAGATATTACACAGCGAGAGCCTCTAATAAAACTGCAGGATAGACATCTGCCCATCAGTGGATGGAAGCCTCATGCTTAAGCGCTGCCCACTAACTTGATAGAACCTCAAAAACTCCTTCCTATAAAATCCTAACAGGGCGAGACAAGGTAAATGTAAGAAGGATGTTTCTTATGACTGGAGAGTCTAGAACCGAGGGTCACAGTCAACTGAGGTAGACCATTTTGGACTGGGATGAGGAGAAATTTCTTCACCCAGGGAGTGGTAGGCCTATGGAGTTCTCTGCTGCAACAAGCCATTGATGTCAAAACATGAAATGTTTTCAGGAAGGAGTTAGATATATTTCTCAGGGTGACATAGATCAAAGGATGTGAGAAGAAGGTGGGATCAGTGTACTGTATTGGATGATCAGTCATGATTATATTGAATGCGGAGCAGACTTGAAGGGCTAAGTGGCCTACTCCTCCAATGTTAGATATTTTTATGATTACTCCTCCATTCTTTGAACAGAATGATGGGCTTTGCTGGCACTGCAAGCATTTCCACAAAAAGGGTCATGCACCCTAGCAGCAGGCATGTCAGGCTCTTTAGGACGGGGTGGATTCAGGCACCTAATCAGGAAGTTGGGCAGAGGGCCTGAGTGTGGGAGGGGGCCTGAATGTGGGATGCTCGGCAGGAAGGAACAAAGCAGGCTTAAAATTCATGCCTTTCGTCCAGGAATGTTTCCTCCCTTGCCTCCTTGTCTCCCTACTACCTATTCAATGTTTTTGGTGGAGGTTTTGATGGAAGCTCTGCCTCATGCAATTTCAAGGCCTCTGTGACTTTGGAAAATTGGAAGAGTGAAATATTTTCCTTTACCAGCTTGAAGGCTCTGCTCGAGATCAAACATTGACTGTGTTCCACCGAGAGGCGGAAGCTCTGAAGTCTGGCAATTTGAAGCAGTCACTTGTAACAATTTGAAAATAAAGAGAGCTGACTGTTTTGAACAGAGGTTGTGAGAAATAACTCCATAAGGGTCATTGAACTTCATAGCTTGAGTCTTAGAGATGGACAGCATGGAAACTTCGGTCCAACTCGTCCTTGCCGACCAGATAACCTAAATTAATCTAGGCCCATATCCCTCTTAACCCTTCCTATTCATATATCCATCCATATGCCTTTCAAATGTTGTAACTGTACCAGCCTCCACCATTTCCTCTGGCAGCTCATTCCACATGTGCACTACTCTCTGCGTGAAAAAGTTGCACCTTAGGTTCATTTTAAATCTTTCCCCTCTCACCCTAAATATATGTCCGATAGTTCTGGATTCCCCCACCTCAGGGAAAAGACCTTATCTACTTACCCTATCCATGCCCCTCATGATTTTATAAACCTCTATAAGGTCACCCCCTGGCACTTTAGGGAAAACAGCCCCATCCTATTCAGCTTCTCCCTTTAGCTGAAACCCTCTAACCACGGCAATATCCTCGCAAATATTTTCTGAACCTTTTCAAGTTTCACAACATCCTTCCTATAGGAGAGAAATCAGAATTGCACACAATTCTACCACGAAGGACTTCGGATATTCAGTTGCTGTGATGAATGGAGATGGGGATTTATAGATTTTTTTTGGTAATAGGGGATTTGAAAGGGGTTAGCACGTAATGCAGAAAGACAGATTAGCTGTGATCTCATTGATTGGCAAGCAGTGCTTGAGGGGTCAACTAATTGCTCTTTTTCTCCTACGATACAGGCTGGTTTCCCTGGAGTGTCAGGGGGTGACTTTATGGAGGTTTATAAAATCATGAGGAACATGGATAGGGTAAATAGATAAGGTCTTTTCCCTGGGGTGGGGGAATCCAGAACTATCGGACATAAGTTTGCACATTCTCCCCGTGTCTGTATGGGTTTCCTCCGGATGCTCCGATTTCCTCCCACAGTCCAAAAATGTGCAGGTTAGGTGAATTGGCCATGCTAAATTGTTCATAGTGTTAGGTGAAGTGGTAAATGTGGGGGAATGGGTCTGGGTGGGTTGCGCTTTGGCGGGTCGGTGTGGACTTGTTGGGCTGAAGAGCCTGTTTCCACACTGCAAGTAATCTAATCTAATAAGTTGAGGGTGAGAGGGGAAAGATTTAAAATGAACCTAAGGTGCAACGTTTTCATGCAGAGGGTAGTGCATGTGTGGAATGAGGTGCCAGAGGAAGTCATGGAGACTGGTACAATTACAACGTTTAAAAGACATCTGGATGGATATATGAATACTATGATACTATGTTAGCTTTCTACGTTTGGAACCACAGTGCTCACATTGCCAAAAGAAAAGGAATGTTTCGGTGATGGAAAGCAGTTTTTGCTCAACTATAGAAGAGTAGAAACATTGGGATAAGGTGAGATCATTAAGCCTATGAGTTTGATGCTTCATTCGATTAGATTGTAGCCAAAGTACAGAAGATCGCAGAAATCTCACAGTATGGGAGGAGGCCATTCACTCCTGTCTTCCTGCATTGAGGCTAATGTACGCCAACTCCAGTTATCTGCCATATGTTGATTTGCCATACTCTGTTATGATTCCAGCAGATGTCACTTTGGCAAGTCATATTGCAGCTGTAAGGGACTTCAGTTAGGCTGTATTTGGAATATTGCATACAGTTCTGGTTGCTATACTACCAGTGGAGGCTCTGGAAAGGGTACAGAAAACGTTTACCAGGATGTTGTCTGGATGGAGAGTATTAGCTGTGAGGAGAGATTAGAAAAACTCAGTTTGTTTTCAATTGTATGATAGAAGCTGAGGGGCAACCTGTCGGAGATCTACAAAATTATGAAGGGCATAGATAGAATGGATAGTCAGAGTCTTTTTTCCAGGCTAGACATGTCAATTACTAGGGGACAGAGGTTTAAGGGAAAGGGGAAAATGTTTAAAGAAGAAGTGAGAGGCAGGTTTTTTAAAGGGATGGTGAAATGCAGTGCCAGAGTAGGTGGCAGAAGCAGACACAATGTTTAAGAGGCATCTTGACAGATACATGAATAGGCAGGGAATAGTGGGGTGTGGACCGCATAGAGGCAAAAGGTTATTCGTTTAGAAAGGTACCATGTGTTGGCACAGACATGGTGGGCCGAAGGGCCTCTTCCTGTGCTGTACTGTTTTTTGTTCTTTGTACTGTGATCCCAGAATGAAACCTAGCTTTATAGATTAAACATTTTTGTTTTATTTACTATGGTAGGCCTTCACTGAAATGTTGGTAGACAAGTCTAAAGATTAACTTTGACAATAAAACAGATGTTTACTACATAGGGTAAGCATGAAAATAAAGCACACCAGTCTATCTAAATGTGGAACACAGTGTGTAAGATCTTAAAACACATGGTGACACAAAATCTTGGCTGTTCCCCAACACCATCACTTCACATAATTTCAAAACCACAAAATGTATCCTTCGGTATCAAATTTACTTGTGAGTTAACTGTGTTTCCTTAACTCTGTCCTATGCCTTGTAAAGTATTCTTAAAGTAATGCTCATAATTCCCAAAACTTAGATTTTCTCAGCCATTTAATAGAGTCATAGAGTCAGAGATGTACAGCATGGAAACAGACTCTTCAGTCCAACTCATCCACGCCGACCAAATATCCAAGTCCCATTTGCTGGCATTTGACCCATATCTTTCCTATTCATATACCCACCCAGAAGCTTTCTAAATGTTGCAATTGTACCAGCCTCCACCACTTCCTCTGGCAGCTCATTCCATTCACGCACCACACTCTGTGTGAAAAGTTGCCCCTTTGGTTCCTTTTAAATGTTTCTCCTCTCACCCTAAACCTATTCCCCCTAGTTTTAGACTCCCCCTCCCCAGGGAAGAGACCTTGTCTATTTACCCAATCCATGCCTCTCACGATTTTGTAAGCATCTATAAGGTCACCCCTCAGCCTCCGATGCTCCAGGGTAAGTAGCCCCAGCCTATTCAGCCTCAATGCTGGCCTAGAAGTTTCACAAGCTAACATTTACACCAAAACAAATGAGCTTTCCCTGGTCTGTCCTATACTCCTTTCAAGGGGAGAAACTGTTAAATTGCTAAATTGCCCATAGTGTCCAGGCTACGTGGATTAGCCATAAGAAATGCAAGGTTACAGGGATGGTTCTGAATGGGATGCTCTTCGGAGGGTCAGTGTGGATTCGATGGGCCGAATAGCCTGCTTCCAGACTGTAGAGATTCTATGATTCTATGAACAGACAAATGGAGTGGAAGTAAATAAACATAAATGATCATGTATCAAAAGGTTAATGGTGCCAATGATCAATGAAGCAAATAACTATTTTCATGATGGATAGTAAGCTTCGCAGGCTTGGAGTAATATTCTGAGGTCTTTTTAACTTTTGGAAGAGTTAAACAAATCTTACCTCCATGAGTAAATAGTGCCTAGAGAGGGAGAAGGCTGATCATCATTAAAGCCACATTTCCTGGTGCATCAAGATGGCGGTACAGCAGCAGGGCTGAGTCCAGGGCTCACCCATTCCCATCCGCTTTCTTTCTTACTTTTGGTCTTCGTTTCTTTACTTTCTTTTTCATTTTCCTTTTCTTTAAAGCCAGGAAAGTGGCAGGTGAAGGAGGAGATGTCTGGCAGCAGCAGATGGTGGCGGGGTGTCAGCTGCTGCGATGGTGGAGTGGGGACTCCAGGCTGCAGTAGGCCCTGAGTATGAGCTCTTGGTGATGGCAGTGAGTGTTGCAGTGGTGTTGGTGCCTAGGGCCCAGAGTGGGGACTCCAGGTTGCAGTAGGCCTGGAGCAGCGACCTTGCAGAAGTACAGGAGCCATGTTTGGGACCCTGGCCAATGAAGTTGAACTCTATACAAGGAAAATCTGTTCTTCTATAACGCAATGGCTGCGTCCTTGTGCAACCCCGCGTTCTGGAAAACCACGCATAATGTGTTGGCAATGTAATCGGGTTACAGCCAACATGATTTTTAAAAGTTAACACTGTAGAAACATCACCTCCAGTTCAACAATCTCTTTACAGTGAAGTCGCATTGACTAAATGCGCGTTATTGCAAAATGACCTGTACTTTCTTTTATTCCTCTTGTACCTCCAAGCAGTGCCGAATTGTGGTGGCAGAACACATTTTGCTGTCTCCCCCTAGATATATGTGACAATAAATAAATGTATCATTCATTCAGTCAATGAATCTGGGAAAACCACTCCATGGGGCTTGCAGTTACCTGCTCTCTGACCTTTTTCAGTTCCAACTTTTCATAAAAATAATTATGCCTGAAATCCAGTTTTTTTAATCTATATGAATTTATATTTATTTTTTATATCTATATTTTCATTTACATGTATCACACACTTTTCATCACATCCTTGACTAACAAAAATCTGAGTTCCTTATTTAAAATGTAATGCAGGAAATTAACAATTCTGTGCTCATTCACTGACCGAAAGCATTTGACAGATATTTGGGAATTAAGTTGGAAAAATTATGGCTTTAGTGTGCTGTTTTCTCATTTCCTTTCACACCCTGCAACATCAAATAAAAAGCATAGATTTATGAGCCCTGTAAAAGACACCAGACTGTGACTGTGTCTGATTGGGCTTTTATATGAACATTTATCTCTGAGAGATTTATAACTGTGTGTGCAGATCTGGGACACTCACCGTTAGCTTGCAGTTTGATTTTATGAACTGATTTATAATTGAAGAAAAATGATTGGCATATTGCCCCTCCTATCCCAAAAGTCCATACAGTCTTTCATGCTGCTTAAGTTAAGACAAATATTAATTTCTATTTTAGAATGCAACATACTTCCGATATGTGGCATTAAGTCCTCCACTGATCTGTTTAACAATATGGTGCCTCTAGACTGCTGTACCCAGAATACAGTGCATTGCTATATTTCATACAGTGTATACCCAGAATGCAGCGCATCTCCATGCATTGTATAGTATGTACCTAGAATATAGTGTGTCTAAATGTCTCGCACATCATTGTGTGGACTGTGTGTGTGTCAGTAAGATACTGCAGAAAAGGGAAAATATTGCAGAAGTTTTCTGTCTTGCATTTACTAGGTCAAATGCATAAATACTCGATCTTAAAAAAATGACGACTTACAATAGTGCACAATGCAGGTACTTATTGGTTGTCAAGTCAACTCTCATTGACCAAAGCACTGCCATAAAGAAAGCAATGTGTGACTGGAGGCTCCCTCAAGGTCCTCTATAACTCAAGAAAGGCCTTCTAACCATCTCACCTCAGCACTAACCACCAGCCATGACCATCCCATTTCAGCCTCTGGGATCCAAGAGCCCAGATGTGTCCCAGTCCCACCCCCAGAAAAAATGGCCAAAGTCCAACCTTCAGTAGCCATAGGTGTTCAGCATACAATTTATGCAGTTCATGAGCGTCACACTTTAGGAGAGATGTGAATACATTGGAGCAACCGCTTGAAGAGGTGTAAAATAATGGGTTTAGGAATGAGACATTGCATAGAAGCATAGAAACTTGGAAGATAGGAGCAGGAGAAGGCCATTCAGCCCTTCAAGCCTGCTCCGTCATTCATCGCGGTCATGGCTGATCATCCAACTCAATAGCCTAATCCTGCTTTCTCCTCATAGCCTTTGGTCCCATTTGTCCCAAGTGCTATATCTAGCTACTTCTTGAATACATTCAATGTTTTGGTATCAGCTACTTCCTGTGATAATGAATCCATAAGACTCATCACCTTTTGGGTGAAGAAATGTCTCCTCATCTCTGTCCTAAATGGTCCACTCGGAATCCTCAGACTGTGACCCCTGGCTCTGGACACACCCCCATTGGGAACATCCTCCCTGCATCATCTCTGTCTAATCCTGTTAGAATTTTATAAGCCTCTATGAGATCTCCCTCATTTATCTGAACTCCAGTGAAAGCAATCCTAACCAAGTCAATCTCTCCTCATACGTCAGTCCCGCATCCTCAGAATCAGACTGGGAAACCCTCGCTGCACTCCCTCAAGAGTAAGAGCATCCTTCCCCACAAAAGGAGACCATAACTGCCCACAATATGTTATGACGTGGAGGTTCCAATGTTGGACTGGGCTGGACAAAGTTAAAAATCACACAACACTAGGTTATAATCCAACAGGTTTATTTGGAAGCACTAGCTTTTGGAGCACTACTCCTTCATCAGGTGGCTGTGGAGCAGGATCATAAGACACAGAACTTATAGCAAAAGATGACAATGTCATGCAACTGAAATGACATATTGAACAAACCTAGGTTGTTGTTAAGTATCTCAGCTATTAGAATGAGTTGCAGGCTTCAGTTCATTAATATGGAAATCCCAGAACTTCTTTTAAGTTACATTCTCAAGATAACTTAAGGTTTTAGAAGAAAAAGGTGACATCTCAACTCAGACAATGCATTAAAGTTGTGAGATTAGAGTCTGTCTGTATCCCAGTCTTGAGTCAGACTGGTTCTATTTCTAAAGTAGGAATCTATAAAATGTTATATGGATTGACTGCCTGCAGATTGTGTGCCGTTTGAACAAAATAGAATGTGCCTGCAAATGCAAATTAACCCCATAAACTCATATGTGTGTGTGCCTGCATGAGAGTGTGTGTGTGCCTGTGAGTGCACGTGAGAGTGCGTGTTTGTGTGAGCGTGAAGGAGTATAAGCATGTGAGAGTGTGTGTGTGTGAAAGAGAGAGAGAGAGAGTGTATAATGTAGTGGGGTCACCTGTTGTGTGACATGAACCCAAGGTCCCTGTTGAGGCCATCCTCAGGGTACCGAACTTGGCTATCAGTCTCTGCTTGGCTACTCTGTGTTGTTGTCTATCCCTAAGTCCACCTTGGAGGATGGTCACCCAAAGATCCAAGACCAAATGACCCTGACCACTATATTCTAGGTGTGGCCACACCACAGACCTATACTACTGCAACAACACATCCCTGCTCCTGTACTTAAAACATCTCGCAATGAAGGCCAACATACCATTTGCCTCTTTACTGCCTGCTGCACCTTAATGCTTACTTTCAGGGACTGGTGTACAAGGACACCCAGGTCCTGCTGCACATTCCCCTCTCCCAATTTCCAGCCATTCATTTGTGTGCAAACATGGAGAGGTGAAGGCTGTTATCCTTGGAGAGTAGAAGGCCAAGAATGCAATCCAATAAAAGGAGGTGATGGGAGAGTGGTATTAGCACTGAACTGTGAATCCAGTGACCTAGATAATATTCTGGATGTTTGAATTCAAATTCCACCATGACGGAATCTAAATTCAATGAAAACCTGGAATAAAGAGTCTCCTGATTGTCAGGGAGGGGAAAAATACAAATCTTGTTCTCTTCTTTAGGGAAGGCCACTGCTATCCTTGTCTGATTTACATGTGACTCCAGACCCAGTCACATGGTTAACTCTGAACTGTTCTCTGGGTAATGAATAGCTAGCCTAGCCAATGATGTCTACATCCCTTCTACGAATAAAAAAACATTGCAAATTTTGGAAATCAGAGAACATGACGATGTAGAGGGAGGCTGTTCAGTCAATCGAAAAAGCTCTCTGAGCATTTTAACTTTGCGCCAATCTCCTGCCTTTTGCCTGTACTTTGTTTCCATTGAATTAATCATCCAGTGTCCTTCTGACCGTCTCAATTGAACGTCCATTGACCTTCAAGGCAGCACATTTCAGATCGTAACTACTAGTGGTGTGGGGAAGCTTTTCCTTACCTCATATTTCCTTTTTTTTTTGATTAGATTACTTGCAGTGTGGAAACAGGCCCTTCAGCCCAACAAGTCCACACTGACCCTCCGAAGAGTAACCCACCCAGACCCATTCCCCTGCATTTACCCCTTCACCTAACACTATGAGCAATTTAGCATGGCCAATTCATGTAACCTGCACATTTTTGCACTGTGGGAGGAAACCGGAGCACCCGGAGGACGCCAACGCAGACACGGAGAATGTGCAAACTCCACACAGACAGTTGCCTAAGGCGGAAATTGAACCCGGGTCTCTGGCGCTGTGAGGCAGCAGTGCTAACCACTGTGCCACCGTGCCATTTAGCAAAGCATTTTAAAACTATGCCCTTTAGTGTTTTGCTTTAGTTTGTTCACAGAATGTGGACATCACTGGCAAGGCCAGAATCTAGCATTTGTGATTGTGAAGTCCAGCCTTTGAGTTGGTATCTGTGGCTTGAATCTTCTCACTGTTTGTATAAGCCACTGCTTGGTCAGCCAGGAGTCAGGTTTTTAGCCACTTGAGCAGATCCTGTCTGATCTGCAGCTTAACTCCATCAACTCCTCCCCAACTGTCAGCTCCATAACCTTTAACACTGGATGATCGTAAGGAGACCAGCCAAGTGAACCTCATAGAGTGAGTTCCCTATTTGGGGCTGTTAATTTGGTCCAATCAGGGAGCCCTGGCTGACAGGTATAAAGAGTCATGTTGCTGGATCAGTGTCAAGCACCACACATGTGTGACAGGATACGGGTCTCTGAGGAATTACTTCAAATACCATTATCCAAAAGAAAATTATCTCAATTTTGAATCTGTCGATTGACCCCAAGCCTCAATAGCTTCTTAAAGGAGAGGTTTCTAAACCTTTATCATCCTTTTTTCTGAAGAATTTTTTGCAGTCATCCTGGCATCAGTTTCTTTCTCGTGTTCTGTTTTGCTGCTCTGTGAAATCTCTTAATCATCTTAAACACATCAATCACCTTAATCATCTACCCTCGAGGGAATAGAAGCCTAGTCTGTGCAACCTTTCCTCATCATTTTATCCTTTTTAACTCTAATTTTGTTTTAGTGAATCTGTATTGTGGTCCCTCCAGCAACAGTACATCCTTCCGAAGGCGCATTGCCCAAAACGTTAATGAGCTCTGACTCACAATCCCTTCGTGAGTCGAGTCTCATTCACTCCAGCCAGCTAAACGCCACCCAGCCACATCCCTCCACTTTAAATGATTGTTTAAGGTTGGAAATAGTGTAAATTATTTGCCATTGCACTGTTTGCCAGTCGCAAACTTACCATTGAATGAGGTGGCTTTTTTGAGCAGAGACCAAGGTTTTCAATGAGCAGTGGTCACTGCTCATTGAAAGGACAAATCTCCCTCATGTACTCAATCTCACAAATTAGCTCTTTTCTGGAAATCTGTTCTGACATTTCCTCACAAAAACAGCAACAACTTGCATTCACGTAGTGCCTTTAACCAGTCACACCACCCCCTCAATACTACAGAAGTCTGTTTTTTGATAGAAATGGAAACTGGTGTGAGGGGGTATCAGGACAGTGAGCGTGGGGTGCAGGTGGACCACTTTGGTCCAAAATGTAGGTTTTTAAGAGCAAGAGGGAAAGGAGAGAGAAAGGTAAAGGGGTTGAAGCAGGCACTTCAGAGTATAGGGCCCAGATAGTTCAAAGTGCAGCCAGTGAAGGTTAAAAATGAGGGCACATAAGAGGGTACAGAATTTGAGGAGTGAAGATATCCCAGAGAACTGGCAGAGGCTACAGAGACAGGGCAAGAATAAAGCCATGAGGGAATATCACTTGGTCAGCTGGATCACACAGGAAGAGAATACACCATCAATCCACTGAAACAGACAGCATGATGGCTCAGTGGTTTGCACTGCTGCCTCACAGCCTCAGGCAACTCTCTGTGTGGAGTTTGCACATTCTCCCCATGTCTGTGCAGGTTTCCTCCCACGGTCCAAAGATGTGCCGGTCAGGTGAATTGGCCATGCTAACTTGCCCATAGTGTTCAAGGATGTGTAGGTTAGGTCCATTAACCAGGGGTAAACGTAGAGTAATTGGGTAGGGGAATGGTTCAGGATGGGATATTCTTTGGTGGGTCAGTGTGGACTTGTTGGGCCAAATGGCCTGTTTCCACACTGTATAGATTATAAGATCTTCTGTACCTAATTGAGAAAAAGCTCGAGTCTCTCGACAAAACTGAAACTACTACAATCACAAACAGTGTTAGTGCGATACCAATCCAATGCCCTTTCCTTGTTGCTTGCCTCTGCGGCAATGACTGACTGTCACTCGCTCTGAGTCCAGTTTCACGAGAATGGTTCCCTGTTTGAGGAACCACAATTATGGGGAGAGATCAGAGAGACTGGAACATTAGAGAAGAGGAGATTGAAAGGAGATCTGATGGTGATGTTCGAAGTTTTACCACATCCGGTCAGAGTAGACAAGGAGAATCTGTTCTGACAGGCAGAATGATCAAAAACAAGGGGGCACAGATTTAAGACAATGGGAATAACTGAAGCAGAAGCGAAATGAGTGGAAGTCTTTTTCATGTAGCCAGTAGTTAGGATCTGGATTGCATTACCTGAGATTGTAGTGGAGGCAGGTTCAACTGAGGGATTCATGAGAGATTTAGATTATTATCTGAAGAGGAAAAATGTACAGGGTGACAAGGAGGAGATGAGGAAGTGGCACTTGGTAAACTGCTCAATCAGAGAGTAGGTGCAGACAAGGTAGGCTGGATAGCCTTATTTTGTGTTATTACCATTTAGTGATTCTATACAAGGGAAGACTTGAACAAGTTTCCTTTTGTTTTGATACAGTATTCCTCATTAAAACCTTTATTATGTGTGGTGCAGGTAATCACTCAAACAGATTTCAAGAGTATTGCCCCTTTAAATCAGTACTGAAGTGTTGCCATTTTAATTCACAATTAATTTGAGAGCAGGTTTATTTATAATTAGAGAAGCTCCTGCTTTTCTGTCCCACTGCTTGTTTGCTCAGTGGCATCCTGCCGCTCTCCTACAGCACATACCTGCCTCGTGCTAGCAGCTCTCTGAGCCAGTTGTGTAAAACACATACCAAATCAAAAACACGATGTGTCACAGAAATGGAAGGGATGATAAAACAGGCTCTTAGAAGCCAATTTTCCCGCTGTCTCATTAATGAGCTGGGTATTGATGTGTCAAGTCAGACCCTGAGCAAAAATTGACTGGTAGCTGGAGACAAAGTGAGTCAGAAAGCACTCTCCTCGAGCAACTCTATGGAGAAAATACACATGGCCCGCTTATTACTAACATCAAAACAGGCTGCCTATTTTTGTTTTAATGCTTCTTGAGATGCTTTTCCAAGGTCCATACTGCTTCCTTTGTTCACACAGTCTCCGAATGTCTCAGTGACCAGTTTAACCATACACACAACAGGCACTGCATATAATCTAGACTATGGGATGTCATGTTGTGGCTGTACAGGACATTGGTTGAGCCACTTTTGGAATACAGTACTGTGCTCTGTTCTGGTCTCCCTGCTCTCGGAAAGATGTTGTTAAACTTGAAAGGGTTCAGAAACAATTTGCAAGGATTTTGCTCGGGTTGGAGGGTTTCAGCTATAGGGAGAGGCTGAATAAGTTGGGGCCTCTTTTCCTTGCAGTATCAGAGGCTGAAGGATAACCTTATAGAGATTTATAAAATCGTGAGAGGGTGAATAGCCAAGGTCTTTTTTTTCCCCAGGGTAGGGGAGTCCAAAACTTGAGGGCAGAGGTTTAAGGTGAGAGGAGAAAGATTTAAAAGGGGCCGAAGGGGCAACTTTTTAACCATTATGTGTGGTGAATGTATGGAATGAGTCGCCAGAGGGAATGGTGGAGGCTGGTACAGTTACAATTTAAAAGACAGCAGGATCGATATATGAATAGGAAGGGTTAGAGGGATATGGACCAAATGCTGGCAAATGGGACTAGATTAATTTAGGATATTTGGTCGACACAGATGAATGAATACAATCCCTACAGTGTGGAAACAGGCTATTTGATCTAACAAGTCCACACTGACCCACTGAAGAGTATCCCACCCAGACCCATTCCCCAACCGAATTACTCTTCCATTTCCCCTCACTAATGTCAATTTGGCATGGTCAATTCACCTCGCTAGCACACCTTTGGACTGTCGGAGGAAACCCACACACACACGGGGAGAATGTGCAAACTCCACACAGACAGTCGCCCGAGGCTAGAATCGAACCTGGGTCCCCGGTTGTGAGGCAACAACAGTGCTAACCACCGAGCCATGAGTTAGACTGAAGTGACTGTTTCCATGTTGTTTCACTCTATGACTCTATGAACAAAGATTTTAAACTTTTTTTTGTCCACAGCTGTATCAAATGTCAATTAAAACATTAGTCAAGATTAAGGAGCCAATTACAATTTTGGCTTGAGTGAAAGACAGCACTCCCTTTAACAGAACTTCCTTCTTACCATCTCTGTGAGTACTACTCCACTCCAAGGATTGCAGTATTTCATGAAGGCAGCTCACCACTACTTTGGGGCGATTAGAGCTGGACAATAAATGCTAGCCAAGTCATTGACTTCACACCTCATTCAAAAAAAAAAGTTGTTGGAACTTCACTCATCCAGACAAGGAGAATGTGTTCCATCCCCCTCCTGACATGTGCCTTGTAGATGCTGGATAGGTTTTGGAACACTCTTGGTGATTGCCATCTCCCACCCAGAATACACTCAATGCTCTTGATACCCTTAGTTCTTCTTGCAATTGGTGTTGGTTATGGAGGAGTACTGATTCATTGACTGAGTGGGCAAGTAGTAGGTGGTCATCAGCAGACAGTTTCTTTGCCGATGCTTGACTTATACTCTGAGGCTTCGTGGGGTTCAGAATCAATGTTGAGAACTCTCAAGACAACTCCGACTCGGAAATTTACCAGTGTCACAATCTCTGGTTGTGCTGACCTGGTGGTGGAGGAGGACACAGTTGGGAGTGATGGTGCCTGGGAGAATGTCTGTAAGGTATGATTACATTAGTATGTGTCAAGCCGTTGCCAGACCATTCTGTGGGATAACTCTCGTAGCTTTGGCACCACCCCCCAGGTATTAAAAGGAGGTCTTTGCAGCTTCAGCATGGCTGAGGGGGTATAGATAGGGTTAATAGGAGGTGTCTTTTCCTTCAGATGGGAGATTTCGAGGTGAGGAGGCACATTTTTAAGGTGAGAGGAAGGAGATTTTAAAAAGACATGATTGGCGAACATTTTACACAGAGGGTGGTTCACATGTAGAATGGACTTCTGGAGGAAATGGCGGGTGCGGGTACAATTACAATGTTTAAAAGACATTTGGATAAGCGCATGAATAGGAAAGGTTTGGAGGGATATGAGATAGGAGCAGGCAGGTGGGACTAATGTGACCTGGGATTATGTTCGGCATGAACTAGTTAGACCAAAGGGCCTGTTTCCATGCTGTATGGCTCCATGACTCTATGACCATTCATTATTTTCAGTGACTAGGCCAATGCCTTCTCACCCACCTGACTTCATTCCTTTTAGACTTTGAAGAGTTTGGTCCAACTTGGTACACATTTCCAGGGAGCATCTTAGAATCAACTATATTTTTCAGTTTTTCACCCTGCTTAACTCCTGGTTGCCATTAGAACACGCTGTTCTTAAGAAGTGATATCAAATACAATCTATGAACTCATATTCAAGGCTATTTTCGTCAATCTGATGTACTAAGAACTTATGTAAGCTTTGTGATGTATTGAGTGCTATTTATTCATATTTATATATAATTTATTATATAGTTTAGAATTCAGCTCATGGCATATGAGCTTTGGTCCATGTTTCTAAAGGGCTGTAATGATTAACTTGTAGGTATTTCTGAAGCCATGGTGATGCAATGAGGTTTTATTTTAATATAGGAATTTCTATACAGGAAGCAAACCATTGGGTATTATGCTTTAAGTTTAGAATGTCAGATTGATTTTTAAAAAATTTTTGTTTAGGAAACACATCCGTATCTTGGGAAAAAAATCTTTTGAGCTTCAGTTTGACAGGTTTGCAGAAATCTCGGTGTGTAAAACAGCTTTCCTTAGAAAGGATGATAGTTCAAATTTGTTAACAAATAGGTTCCTGATGAAAGGTTTTTGCACAAAACGTCGATTTTCCTCCTCCTCAGATGCTGCCTGAACTGCTGTGCTTTTCCAGCACCACTCTAATCCAGAATCTGGTTTCCAGCATCTGCACTCCTTGCTTTTACCTAACAAATAGGTTACCACAGTGTAAAGAATTTAGCTTTAAAATTCCAGACCATATTGTTTGTTTAAAACCCTGAAGGAACCACTTGAAGCAGAGAAAGTCTCAGCTCAGATGTACAAGATTCAAGGAAGAAGGTTCTCAACACCAGTAAATGAATCACAGCCAAGAGGAAAGCTCTCATCAGTATTAAGGAGTGTTGTTGGAATTAATAGCATTATATCTATGTGTTTCAAATCTCCAGATATGTGTTGTAGTTTGTGTTGTACTATTTTATTTTCATTTCTTTTGCATAATAAAATTCTGCTTTAATGCTAAAAGCAAATATGCGCCACTTGATCAGTTTCAGTCAAAGGCCACATTTTTAAAGCTACAAGAAAGCAAAATATAATCTATCAATTTGGATTTCATTCTAGGATCTGGCTTGTCTAGTAACAACATTAGCTGGAATCACATTATGCAGAACTCTCTTTATTTAGAGATTGTTGCAATTTAAAAACACAGCTTTATGCTTTAGATTATATAAAATTGTTACATAAAGTTATTCAAGTGAAAGTGATTTGCTAAAAATACATATACAAAGGTGAGAAGTAAATAAGGTAAACTATACCTATAAAATTGAAAGCAAGATCAGTCTCCAATGTTGCTGTGTCCTCTAGCTTTTTAAGTTTCTCTTTCTAAAGTGAAGGGATTGAAACATGAAGATGTTTTCAGCAGTTTAGATTAGATTAGATTAGATTCTCTTCAGTGTGGAAACAAGCCCTTCGGCCCAACAAGTCCACACCGACCCTCCGAAGAGTAACCCACCAACCCATTTCCCTCTGACTAATGCACTATGGGCAATTTCGCATGGCCAATTCACCTGACCTGACAGCTTCTGTGGTTGAAAGTCAATTCTTGCCTGTGCAGGTAGATGCAGTGGGTCAGCAGGATTTGGGTGAGTGATAAGAATGTTTCTTGTTCCTCACTGGTTCTGTGATTATGGCTCTTGCAGATTGTCTGGGGTCTTTCAGCAGAACAGGCGTTGATTTCTGAATAGGCAAAAGTGAAGACTGCAGATGTTGAAAATCAGAGTCTAGGTTACAGTGGTGCTGGAAAAGCACAGCAGGTCAGGCTGCATCGAGGAAAATCGACGTTTCGGGCAAAAGCCCTTCATCAGGAATGAGCTCAAGGGCTTTTGCTTGAAACGTCGATTGATTTCTGAATGCCTTGCTTCTTGGGGTCGTTGTAGTCAAGAAGGTGATCATCTTGAGAGTCCTTCCAAAAGTTTTGCAGAAAATGCCATTTGTAACCTGTCTTCAATAAGGTAAATTTTAAGTGGCTATTATGTAGAATTCCATTGCTTCATTGATCTAACAAATAAAAACAAAATTAAATATGTCTAGGTCATTTGCTCATTGCCACAGCAGCTTTGAATTCTCACACTCTTTAGAAATATCATTGTGTAGTCCACTCAAATTCTGATTTAAAAACCACACAACACCAGGTTATAGTCCAACAGGTTTACTTGGAAGCACTAGCTTTCGGGGCGCTGCTCCTTGGTCAGATGGTTCACACCTGATGAAGAAGCAGTGCTTCAAATGCTAGGGCTTCCAAATAAACCTGTTGGACTATAACCTGGGGTTCTGTGAATTTTAACTGTGTCCACCCCAGTCCAACACCGACTCCTCCAAATCACAAATTCTAATTGTCTTCCTTTGTGGCCAATGTTGAGTTAACATTGATTAGTAGAGTCTGCTGTGATTCCTACCTTTAGGACTTTTAAAATATAACTTTTTCTTTTCAACCTACAGATCTTAAAGCATTAATGTTCTTTTAACAGTTTTTCTTTAAAATGTGCAACATCAGAACAGGCCTTGGAGTCTTGTAATGACAAATATTGTGTGTGTGTTTGTATATTGGAAGGATGAAGTGTCAATTGTTTGAGGTGGCTATGCAGTGAAGATGTGTATTATTAGATTAATGACACCAGCACAGTCTTGAATCCTTTTTCCAGAAGAAACAACTTGTGATCTAGCTCCTCGCCTAATTCATAGTAAAATAGTTGTGGAGATACAAATGGAAATTGCTGTAAAAGCTCAGCAGGTTTGGCAGCATCTGTGGAGAGAAATCAGAGTTCACGTTTTAGTCCAGTGACCTTTCCTCAGAACTGATGGTAGCAAGGAAAATGTTGGTTTGTATGAGAAGATAGGGTGGGGGGAGGAGTTAATGAGTAAATGATGGGTGGGGATAGAGCCTAAAGAGACAGAAGAGCAGTTGGACAGACAAAGGAGTTGATAACCATCCAACTGGGAGGGTGAATAGCTAATAATGGGGACTGTTAGTGGCTAACAATAGATTGTGTGTAATAGCAGACCATGTGATTTGATGGCAAACAAGGACTAACAACGATCAGGACTAATCTTCATGCAAAAAAAACTGAAGCAGAGTGACAAATGTGTGGCTCCATGTGTAATATCTCCCTCCATTGTTTCTTCGAGATGTCAATCCTGATGAAGGGCTTTTGCCCGAAACATCAATTTTCCTGCTCCTTGGATGCTGCCTGGCCTACCTAGTCTTGACTATAACATAGCCTAACCCAACATCACAGTCAAGGTAGCAGGAAGAAGTGTTTTAGCTAAATCACAAATACTTAAAACATCTGGTTCCTAAAGGATGTATTACTGAAGATTAAAGAAGCACCTATACAGCATGATTCCTTTAAATGTTCATATGTACACACTCTACTACCTAGTTGGTTTTATAATTTCTAAATTAAGTTGGTGTAGCCTGTTAGAGAGGTTGATCTTTATACTGATTGAATAAAATGAACTTGATAGTGAGCACATTTCTAAATTCAGGCCTGAACTACCCCCTGTATGAGTCAATAATACAGAAACCCTTCCACTTATATTGTTTTCCTTACCCCTTAGTGACTTTGACGTATTACTTGGTCAAACCTGTCGGAGTTTGATGAAGTGCAACACTTTTGACTAACAGGGCCTAAATTAATCCCTGGATGTCAATAAATTGTCCAAGTAGCTCCAATAGTTCTAATTGCTGATTTTACAACTCTGCATCAAAGCTTGGCAGCAATGATTTAAGCTTGCTTTGTGCAGTGGAGTGAGTAAAGAAAGGGAAGAAAAATAAACATGTACTAAGCCGACAAAGTAAATTGAGGGCTTTGCAAGCTGTTTTGAGCATGAGGCTTGACTGGACTCCAGCCAGAATTAGATTTGCAATATTGGAACTTAACTGTTTGATCAAATCGTAAAGCCACTTTGCATCAGCACCGTTTCACCTTAGAAAATGCAGACTGACAGTCAAAACCGGGCTTCTATGACTAGAATGTAACTCCAAATCCTAGCTTGGCAGTATGAGAACAAATGTACCTACAAATAAATCAGCCAATATTTGTGAAAAAGACAGTGAAACAGTTGGTTTGGCTTAAATGCCTGACTGAATCAATCATGTATTTTATGGATAGGGTTGCTATTCAAACATGGTATGATCTACAGGGAAACCTTGATTATCCGAACGAGATGGGCGGGCACTATTTCGTTCGGATAATCAATTATTCGGTTAATCGATTAAATGCCTTTCTTCTGGGGCTCGGGGTTTTTAAAGTCTGCTCCCTGTTCAGGAGACTGCAGCAGCACACAATGCACGAGACCCTGAACCCAACACCACCACCCCCGCCCGCCCCCCAACCCCATCCAACCCACCGTCTCCAACTCCATCCAACACCGTCCCCGTGCAGCCCCGCCCCCTCTCCGGGGCAGCCAGACTGTGCGCCAGCAACAATACTGCTGCTGCAGCTGCTTTTTGTGGGATAAGTCTCCAAAAAAACACACACACACGCACGCACACACACAGTGTAGGGAGAAAGAGAGAAGGGGCATGAGGTCAGTCATTTGGAGACGGTGCCTGTTTAATCACTGTAAACAAAAGACGCGATCACTGTTGGAAACACGTCTTTGATGTAATGTTTCTATCAGGACCTCAAGATCTCTTTCAGAAAATCCAATTTTCGGATAATTGGTATTCGGATAACCGAGGTTCCTCTGTAGATGTGATTCTTGTGCTCTATCATTGTGTTTGACTCCTGAATCCCCTGTGAAGTGGAGTAAGCCAGTGAATTGTATCAAACCATTTTCTACATCTCAGGGAAGGTATGGATGGGCAGCAGTTATTGGTTTTCCTCGTGATGCCCTCCACTCAAGAATTAATGGGCTGAGTCTTGCTCAGCAATGTATCTCCTGCATTCTGTGTTAGGCTTTGTTCCTGTCTCATGCTGGAGGTAACTGATATGAGTAAAATGAGGGAACAGTGGCAACGGCATATATCCTATCCTTCAGATACTTATCCAATTCCATTATAAAAGACACAATTGAATCCACCTCCATCACACTGTTAAGGCAGGACATTCCCATCCTAACCGGTTACTGCACAAAAAAATATTTTATTCTGTCAACTCTGATTCTATTGCTAATCACCATGAGACACAGTGGCTCAGTGGTTAGCACTGCTGCCTCACAGCACCAAGGACCCGGGTTCGAATCCACTCTCAGACGACTGTCTATCTGGAGTTTGCACATTTGCCCTGTGTCTCTGTTTCCTCCAGGTGGTCAGGTTTCCACCCAGAGTCCATGTTAGGTGCATTAGCTGTGCAAGCTGGATGGATTGGTTATGCTAAATTGCCCATAGTATCCAGAGATGTGCAGGCTAGATGGATTGGCCATGGGAAATACAGGATTATATGAATGGAGGTGGGTCAGGGTGGGATGTTCTTTGAAAGATCAGTTTGGACACAATGGGCTGAATGGCCTGCCTCCACACTGTGGGGATTTTATGATTCTATGATCACCTTAAATCAGTGTGTACAGGTTTTCAACCTTTCTGTCCATGCAAATAGTTTCTCCCTTTCTATCTCGACCCCTTATGATTTTAAATACCTCCATCAAACTTCACCTCAATGTTCAAATAAAAGCAAAGTATTCTGGATGGGAATGAAGTTTCGGAATTAAGACTTGGAAAAATTAGCTTTTTGTCTGTCCAAAGATGCTGCCAGATCCATTGAGTTTATCCAGAACTATCTGCTTTAATTTCTTCTCCCAAACTTCTCTTCTATTAGGAGAACAAACCCAACTCCTCCAGTCTATGCAATGGAAGTCTGTCACCCACTGAACCTTTCACAGGAAACTTTGCCTACTCTAAGACCTTTGCACCCCTCACAAGGTACAGTGGGCAGAACTGGGCAGAGTACTCCAGTATTTTATAAATGTTCACATTAATTTCTTTGATTTTCAACTCTGTTTCTGAATGCATAAAGTTCAGCATCTACTATGCATTATTAACTGTTTTTCAACTGTACCTGCCACCTTTGATAATTTGTGCATATTTAACTGATAACTTATTCTACTATTCAGATATGAGAATTATGAGCATTAATGAAACAAACTCAAAGCTCAAATCAAATGATAATGCCTTTACTAAGTTTGAATAATATAAATAACTATTAGAATATCTGTTAATCATACAGGCATTAAATTATATGCACTGTTAGCCACAAATATGTGACAAGAAATGATACATGCAATCACCTGCTGAGTAGGCACCTCTCAGCTGATACGTCCTTTAACAGCTGACTCAGCTTAAGCATTAACTCACACTTTGCACTAACTTTTACACCTTTTTGTTCCGGGACGGCAGTTTGTTGCATTTAAAAAGCTCATGTTTGCCTCTTGAAATCTAATTCAAGCTCCAATTTTGTGATGGAGTTGCCTAATTCTTTGTTCAAGCTATAGTTTTCAAGCATGTGCCTTGTTAATGAGCCTATGTTTAATTTTTTTTTTGCAATGTGATCACACCTGGTTGATATTAAAGCTGCTTTCGAGTTCTTTATTAGTAAATAGAAAGCAGTTTTCTTTCCTGGTCACACGCACACATTTCAAAAACGCAGGATAATTAAACGGTCCAAGTCATAGTCACAGAGTCGTCTAGAAAGAGAAAACAGAAACAGACCCTTCAGTCCAACCCGTCCATGCCCAACAAATATCTTAAATAAATCTATACCCATTTGCTAGCATTTGGCCTATAGCTTTTTAAACCCTTTCCAATCATATACCCATCAAAGAGCCTTTTTAAATGCTGTAATTGTACCAGCCTCCTAAAGTGACTGAATTCTTACAAACTGTTACTTGGAGAATTAAAGACAGTTCTTTCCTGATAGACCATAAGAAATCGGAAGAGGAGTAGGCCATTCGGCCCTTTGAGTCTGCTCTGGCATTCAATATGATCATGACTGGTCTGACACTCCTTTTATTCACTTTTCTGCCATTTCCCCAAAAACCTTGATTCCCCACTAATCAAAAATCTTTCTATCTCAGCTTTAAGTATTATCAAGGGCTCTGTCCCCAAGGCTCTCTGGGGCAAGGAGTTCCAAAGATCTTATGAGAGAAGAAATTCACCATCAGATTTTCCATCACAAATCCCCCAGTGTCAACACCTGAGTAGTTACCGTTTACCAGAATCTCAACTGGACTCACATATAAATAAGTGGCTTCAAGAGCAGGTCAGAGACTAGGAAGACTGCAGCAAACAGTTCACCTTCTGCCTCCCCATAGTCTGTCCATCATCTATAGGGCACGTCAGGAGTGTGATGGAGTACTCCCCACTTGCCTGGAGGGGTACAGCTCCAACAACAATCAAAAAGCTTGACACCATCCAGGACAAAGCAGATGCTTGATTGGCACCACATTCACGAGGATCCACTCCCTCCACTACTGCTGCTCAGTAGCAGCAGTGTGTACAAGATTGTTACAACATGACAGTGAACCCCTCTGTTAATTAAACTAAACACCCAGAAAGGCTCACCTCACCTTGTAATCTGTTGAAATATATGCGTGACAGAGAACCTCCAACTGTGTGGAGTTTGCGCATTCTCCCCGTGTCTGTGTGGGTTTCCTCCGGGTGGGCCGGTTTCCTCCCACAGTCCAAAGATGTGCAGGTTAGGTGAATTGGCCATGTTAAATTGCCCATAGTGTTAGGTGCAATAGTCAGAGGGAAATGGGACTGGGTGGGTTACTCTTCGGAGGGTCGGTGTGGACTTGGTTTCCGCACTGTAGGGAATCTAATCTAATCTAACTCCCAAGTTCCTTTATTTAAAGAAAATAAAGCAATTTATTCTTAAACTCTAAAAGTGAACATTAAACAACAACTATTCACAACTTTCTCTCTCTCTCTGTAAAACGGCATTTACTCTCTCTTAAAGGTACAGTATACACCTTCAATCTCGTAACAAGATGCACTGATGAAGCTCATCGAGGCACCTCCGACAGCACCATTCAAATTCACAACCACTTCCAACTAGAAGGATAAGGACTTGGCAATACCACCACCTGCAAAAAAATCTTCCAAACCATTCACCATCCTGACCTGGAAAAGTATCGCCATTTCTTCACTGTCACTGGGTCAATATCCTGAAATTCCCTCCCTCATGGCATTGTGGGTAGAATTACAACACACGGACTGTAATAGCTCAAGAAGGGCAGCACACCACCACCTTCTCAAGAGCTACTAGAGATGTGCAATAAATGCCTAGCCCATCCAGCGATGCCCACATGCCTTAAGTGAATAAAAAAAATCATCACTTTAGCCTTAAATGTAAGTCTAGGCTTTCCCATGAGGGTAAACATCCTTTCAGGCTATAAACATTTCTGAGAGGTTAAGTTCTCTGCATTTCACAGGAAAGAAGCCTCTGGCATCGTCAATCAGTGCTAGTTTGTGTCTCTGTTTTACAGATTTCAAAGTACGCTGAAAGAATTAAAAACCGGGAAAAGAAAAACTGTGGATGCAGTTAATCGGAAACAAAAGCATAAGTTGCAGGAAAAGCTCAGCAGATCTGGCAGCGTCTGCGGAGAGAAATCAGAGTTAATGTTCGCGTACAGGAAGGGTCATCGGACCTGAAGCGTTTACTCTGATTTCTCTCCATAGATGCTGCCAGACCTGCTGAGCTTTTCCAGCAATTTCTGTTTTAGTACACTGTAATGAGGATGGCTGAATTTGCATTTTTTTAAGAACATGTTTAGTCATGTAAATCTTTGTGTTACAAGACACTACCACCTTTGTGTACATTGAACCTCTGCAATGTTTCCCCTCATCAAAGTGAGACAGTTTTGAAGTACTGTACACCTTTTTACAATCATTTTAATCAATTTTATGAATTTTCTGCTTTATTTTATTTTTGATTTATTATTGTCACATGTACCTTGGTGCAGTGAAAAGTGTTGTTTTGCATGCAGTACAGGCATATCACACCAAACAAAGTGCATGAGGATAATAGAACACAGTGAGGAATACAATATTACAGCTGAAGCGAAGGTGCACAAACTTAAAATTAAGGAGATCCATTCAGAAATCTAACAACAGCAGGGAAGAAGCTGTTCTTGAGTTGGTATGTGTGTTTAAGCTTTCGTATCTTCTGCCTGACGGAAGAGGTTGGAAGAGAGTATAACTGGGGGGGACAGGTCTTTGGTTATGTTGGCCAGCTTTCTGAGATAGCGTGAAGTATAGGCGGAGTCAAAACATTCGATAGACTTATTGCATATGTTTCTCTTTAATGTAAAGCGCAAACAGCTACTAACAGGTTAATTTAGTTCAAAGAGCACTATTTATCAGCACAATGCATGCTGTTCAAAATTTAGTCCATTTTCTGAACGCTTGCATTTGTGGGAATAGCATTCTGTGCTTGCTTTAAGCTATTGGTGTTACCTCAACCACTCCCCCTCCACCAATACAAATTGAGTAGCTTCTGCAAATCTCAACTATAAGCTCTAAGAATTTGACTAAGTCATTGCAGAATATATGCAGCTTCTTCCAACATCCGGGTCCCATGTTCCTGCAGCACCTTTAGAATTGTACGTTTATTTTAAATTGCCTTTTCTTGTTCTTACAATCAAAACGCATCACCTCACCTTTCCTCTGCATTAAATTTCACCTACCCGTTTCACTAAGTTGTCTGTACCTTCTTGAAGTTGATATATATCCACTTTACAGATTGCAAAGCTTCCAGTATAAGGTAAAGTCGCCATAGTCCTGCTGATTTAATGACAACGAGTGGTAGTTTAACCCGAGAGTCACCACGCCTCAGGCAAAGGAAAGCAGTTGTGTTCTGTTGTAACAGTCATTGTTGTGATTGATCCCACTCGGGTGGTGTCACAAAAGCAGTTGCCTGGCTAACTGAGCCAATCTTTCAATAGACAATGACGTACAAGGCTGGGGAACATCATACAATGCTGCGGTTAATCGCTGTGACTAAGAAATATCATACTCCCAACATTACATTCTCCCCATCACCAGCTTATATTTTCTGGAAACCCCGAGATTTTATACAATTGCACCAGCTTGCTTGACACAAATGACCTTTATCTGGTGACTGTAAGGGTTCTGCTCCATTGTATAGCGATGTTGTATTTGAAAAAGATTCTTTAGGATAGGAGTGTGGGCACAACTTGACCTTAAACTGAGTATCTTAACTCAACCATTTCAGAGGGTAATTAAGCGTTAACCACATTACTGTGAGTTTGGAGTAACAAGTAGGCCAGAGCAGATAAAAATAATGGTTTTCCTCATGATATTAGTGAACTTGAAGGGTTTTCTAATGGTCATCAATGGATTCATGGTCGGCATTAATGGCATTGGCCTTCAATTCTGACTATTGTAAAAGTGTATTTAAATTTCACCAGTTGCTGCAGTTGGATTTGAGCTCATGTTCCGAGAGCGTGACACTAGTGACATAACATTGGTGCAGATGAGGATGACTCTCTTCCATTCTCAGAGTGAGTCAGTCAGTGGATGTACAGGCTGATGGGGCTACTGCGTACTCTGTTACACTCGGGATGGAAGGTGGTCATCGGAAGGAGTGGACAAGGGGTTGGTATGGCAGCGCGCATCTTACGCTGTTTTCCTCTTGCTTCTACTTTTTCCCGATGGAAAATCTCAAGGTGCTTGACTTCTTCCCAGATGCTCCTGCTCCACTTTGGACTGTTTGGAGCCAGTGATTCCCATGTATTGGTGGGAATGTTGCACTTTGCCAATGAGTCCTTGAGGGTATCTCTGAAGCGCTTCCTCCATCCACCTGGGACTCCCCTGCTGTATCAGAGCTGGGAGTAGAGCACGGCTTGGGAAGTCTCGAGTCGGTCATACGGGCATCGTGCCCAGCTCATTCGCAGCTGATCAAAGAGGGGTTCAGTGCCTTGATGCTGTGGATGTTGGTCTACAACACATAACTGCCACATCACCATCTCTAGAGGCACTTACCTGAGTAATTGCTCTTTCAGCACTGGGAATGGTATCCATCTTCCAAGCTTCTTTCATGGCCACAAATGTCTTCAGATCTACTCCCATTACTTTGCTAGATTTCATAGAATATTTCTATCTAATATTGTCTTTCTCAGCCTAGTTATGCATTGGTCTACCAATGTAATTGCTTTCTTTTGTTCTGACTGTGCTCTTCTGCATCTTTGTTCTGCTGCATTACTGACGCAATGATCCTTCATTACAAAGATGGGTGTGTGTAAAAAGAGCAGTTTCTCATTGCGCACCAATTTAGAAATAGTTTCTCTAAAGTCCTGCAGGTACTGCTGAAAGCATAATTCTATACCAAGCTGTGTCAATAAACTTATTTGTGCATCAGGGCTCATGAGAATTTTGGAATTTGAAATGCAAATGGAGAATTTCATAATTATGCCATTTGTAAACCAACCAAGGAATTCCAGTATGAACAGACTCTCATGCTCAGTACAGAATATAACTTGCTGATAGTTAGACCATGTCAACAGGAACAGAGTGAGGTTAGGGAGGTATTACGTTTCTTTACTCTTTGTTCTGTTAAAGAAGGTAATAAAAGACTAACATTTGTCATACTTGATTTCAAAACATCTCAAAGTGCTTCGCAAGGAAATGCTTCCTTGGAAGGGAATACATTTGAAGTGTTTTAGAATGTGTTTTTGGAGTGTTTTAGAATCAATTTTGGATGCATTAGTCAATCAATACACAGCGTGTTCCTGTAGGAGTAGTATGATAATGATCAGCTCCAGGTTTTTGTGATGTTGATTGAAGACCAGGACACCAGAGTCCACTACGCCTTTTCTAAAGCAGTACCATAGAGCCCTTTGCTCCAACATGGGAGGCAGATGTGGTCTCAAATTTAATGTTATGTCCAAATAGTAGCACCTCAAACAGAAGGTCAAGATAGATGAGAATCCAACCAAGTTCTCCTCTGAGCAATTCACTACCCTGACTTGGAAGGATGTCACCACTTCCTCAATGTCAAGGGTCAAAGTCCTGGAACTCCCTCCCTAACAACATCATGGCTGTCTCTGCAGCATTAAGACCTGTAGCAGTTCAAGAAGGCAACTCAATGCCACTTTCTCCAGGATGATGAGGGATGGGCAATAAATTCTGGCCTTTTGGCGATGCCGGCATCAAGTGAATTAATTTCAAAAATCAATGCAGCTCTCCCACAGTGCTGGACTGGAGGATCAACCTTGATTTCATTTTTCAGACTCTGGAGTAGGGGCATTCTGACCAAGTGACAAGACTGCTACCCACTGAGGTATGCTCGTAATGTAAAAGTGTTTGACCGCAAAAGATTTGCCGCTCGTGTGGAGCTTTCTCTTACAACTGACCTGCTATGGAAGCCTGCAGCATTGTGTTTCCTAACCACAACCTAACATTTCCCACGTGGCAACAGAATCTACACTTCAACAACATTTCATTGGCTCGAAAACGCTTCAGGACTTGTCAAGGTTGTGAAAGGAGCTACAGAAACACGTGTCATTTTGTTTAATGTACTTTTAGAGTTCTGTGACTCCCTTCATTCCTCAGTGAAACTGAGACCAACTAACGATAGATTACCTGCTCCTCATGAGCAATAAAGAAAGAGGCTTTCGCAAGCAGTGAATTATTTCATTTATTGTACAATGTTCTATTGTGTAAAAACAGTAAGGACTAAATTAGTCTATCAGCGCAATTATTGAACATCGCTATCATGCTATTTTGTGTGTGTTTCAAATGCATAATGAACAACAACATCTTAGATTTATATTGACATAGAAAAACACCCTGTAACTCCTCCCAGGAATGTTATCAAACAGAATCTGACACTGAAGCACTCAAAGAGCTGTTAACACAGGTAATCAAACATTCGGTCAAAGAGGCAGATTTTAAGGACAGCTTTAAAAAGCAAACAGATAGAGAAGCAGAGAGGTTTAGGCAGAGAATTTGAGAGCCTAAGGCTGAGGTGGTCGAAAGCCCAAACGTCTGATGTATTTATAAGGCCACGCAACTGAAGGTATATTGATATTGAGAAATCTAGAAGGCAGCAGATTACAAATTGTGGGTGCTGAAAGAATCCTGGAGGCAAGGGAAGAAATGAACAATCATTTTAAAATAGCAACATTACATACAAGCACAAGTGCCCTCTTTCATTGACTTCTTGTTTAAACCCCGGAGATACTCTGCAGCATTCCCCCCCCCCCTCCCTCCCCCAATCTCTGAATAGGGGGTTTATCTTTCAAAAGTGGCTGCATTCTCTTTTAAACACTTGTGAACCACCCAGCTTGAAAATGTAGCCTGCAGACAAGGATAGGAAAGTTCGCTGCCTCTGACAAGCTGTTAAGGGTCAGTTGCTACACAACGTCTGGCATCCTTAATCCATCTCTCAGCAGACGTTAGTTGGCAGCATCAAACTGGCTTGGCTTTAGATCTAAGAAGACCAGAGGCTAGATTCCGAAGCAGATCAGCAGTCGTTTTTTTTCACCATGATTACTGCTTCTAGCCACTGAAAGATAATTGTTTTAACAGTGACATTTTAGATTAATTGCTGTTCATAGAATCATAAATGCCTTACAGTGTGGATGGAGGCCGTTCGGTCTATTGAGTCTGCACCGACTCCTCCAAAGAGCATCACACCCAGACCCACAGGCCCCTACCATATCCCATAACCCTACATCTACCTTTGCGGATCCACCGAGCCTACACATCCCTGAACACCACAGGACTGTTCAGCAAGGCCAATCCACCCAACCTGTACATCTTTAACCTGTGGGAGGAAACCAGAGCACCCGGAGAGGATGCATGCAGACACAGAGAGAATGTGTAAACTCCACACTGACAGTCACCTAAGGTTTGAATCGAACCTGGGTCCCTGGTGCTGCGAGGCAGCAGTGCTGACCACTGAGCCACCATATTGTGTGTAATATAGGTTGTTCTGTTATAACGCGTGTTTCGCTAACGCAAATTCACTGTAACTTAATTGACAAATTGGGGATTGTGTTTGTAAAGTGCAAACTTGTAAACTGTGGGTTGGCTGTACCACAATTACATCACCAACACTTTAAGCACTGTTTCTAAAGCGCGATTTTTCTATAACACGGGGTTGCACAAGAACGTAACCATCGTATTAGAGAAGAACAATCTGTATATTTGTTTTAACCCTCTTAGGTAATTGTCATCTTGTGCTGAGGTGGTCAAGAATCATTTTCTTGTACCTATATGCATAAAAGCATCACAAAGTGACAAATGTACGTGACTCAAATATGCAATACTTTTTTCTCCAGCTTTGATTTGGTGACTTTGATTTGGTTATTTGGTCATAGCCTGCAGAGTCAGACAGACAGGGGTAGCTCATTGCTGATTATTTCGGCCTAGTTAATACAAGTTTTGCAGGGTTATGATCTCAGGCCTGAGATGGAAACAAAGCTGCGCAATTTAAACACAAACAATGTTTTGCCATGAGTTCAGTTGCACTTATGACGGTCAGAGCTGACCCCGAACGAGTGTTGCAGACTGGCACATTCCAAGGGCGAGGACCAAGTGCTGAGGGCCGCACTAAAGCTTAGGGAAGCTTCTACCAAGATGCAGTGGGGAAAGACCGCGGTCTGATGTCTACCAGCTGATGTTGAATGGGGACCTGTTCTTTATAGGACCCTTCGTGTACCTCAAAAATTGTTTTGCATCAGTAAGAGATGCTTTTAGCTTGTTTGTTGGATAGAGTTCAACTCCAATGTGTGTTTGTTTTCTTCAAATGTTACTGTACAGAACTGAACTGCTTCAGTAAATATGTATGCACATATTCTTTTTTATGAATAAAGTATATTTTTGAAATTAAAAAAAACTCGCTATCAGCACCGTCCAGCTGCTCAAATTCAAGAAGCCTCAGCAAATACTTGTAAGCAGCTGAAACGGTTCAAATCAAGGAAAATCAGTTTTGAGGCTGCAGCATTAGATCAGCTCAAGAAAAGAGTCAACATGAATATGTAATAATGTACAGGACCTGGTGAGACTACAGCTGGAGTATTGTGTGCAATTTTGGGTCTCTTTATCTGACAAAGGATGTTCTAGCTATGTAACAAACGTTGACCAGACTAATGTCCTGAGGTGGTAGGATTGGTGTACAAACAAGACACTAGATCAATTAGGATTACATTTACTGGAGTTCGGAAGAATAAGGAGAGCAACCATAGAAACCTATAAAGTGCAACAGAACTGGACAGCGCAGATTCAGGAAACAAGTTCCTCATGACTAGGGAGTCCAAACCAGCGATCACAATCTAAGGAGGTAGACAATGTAAGACTAACATGAGGAGAAATTTCCTCACCCAGGGAGTGATGACGCTGCGAAAGTCTTTTTTTAATTGTATATGTGGGATGTGAGCATCGCTAACTGGCCAGCATTTATTACCCAATCTGACTTGACCTTGGGAAGGTGGTGGTGAGCTGCCTGCATTCCAGGTACTGTGAGTTGATCGACAATGTCATTTGGGAGGGAATTCCAAGATTTTTATTCAGTGAAAGTGAAGAAACGACAATATATTTCTAAATCAGGATGGTCAGTGGTTTGGAGGGGAACTTGCATTAGTGGTTTTCTCAAAAATATGCTGTCCTTGTCCTTCTGGATGGAAGTGGTTGTGGGTTGAATTTCTACAGTGCATCTGCTGCTACTGAGTATCAGTGCTGAAAGGAGGGGATGGTTGTGGATGTGATGCCAATCAAGCAGGCTGCTTTGTCCTGGATGGGTCTTGAACTTCATGAGTGTTGTTGGAGCTGCACCCATCCAGAAAAGTGGGGAGTATTCCATCACACTCCTGACTTGTGCCTTGTAGATGGTGGGCAGGCTTTGGGGAGTCAGGAGGTGAGTTACTCACCACAGTATTCTGAGCTTCTGACCTGCTCCTGTCACCACTGTGTTTATGTGATGAGTCCAATTGAGTTTCTGGTCAATGGTAACCCCAAGGATGTTGATAGTGGGAGATTCAGTGATGGTGACACCATTGAACATCAAGGGGTGGCGCTTAGATTGTCTCTTATTGGAGATAGTCATTGTTTGACATTTGTGTGGTATGAATGTTATTTGCACTTATGAGACTAAGCCTGGACATTGCCCAGATCTTCTTGTATTTGAATGTGAACTTTTTCAGGATCTGAGGAGTCAGAATGTGCAATTGTGCAATTATTGCAGAACATTTCCACTTCTGATCTTATGATGAAGGGTAGGTCAGTGATGAGGCAGCGAAAGATGGTTAGGCCAAGGGCACTACCCTGAGGAACTCCTGCAGAGATGTCCTGGAGCTGCAATCATAGAATCCCAACAGTGTGAAAGCAGGCCATTCAGCTCAACAAGTCCACACTGACCCTCTGAAGAGGATCCCACCCAAACCCACCAAGCCACTCTTGGTGGTGGACATTAAAATCCCCCACCCAGAGTATATGTTGCACCTTTGCTACCCTCAGTGCTTTCTCCAAGTGCTGTTCAAAATGGAAGAGAACTACAGTTCAAGTAGCTTAGATGGGTCAGTTTTTGTTCAAATTGTGCAGGAGGGTTTTCTGACACAGTATGTAGATAGGCCAATAAGGAGAGATGCCAAATTGGATTTGGTACTGAGGAATGAACTCGGCCAGGTGTTAGATTTGGAGGTAGGTGAGCACTTTGGTGATAGTGACCATAATTTGATTACATTTACAATAGCAATGGGCAGGGATAGATATATACTTCAGGAAAAGAGGTGCAACTGGGGAAAAGGCAATTATGATATGATTAGGCAAGATATAGGATACATAGGATGGGGGAGGAAACTGCAGGGGATGGAAGCAATTGAAATGTGGAGCTTATTCAAGCAACAGCTACAACAAGTCCTTAATAAATATATACATTTCAGGCATGGAGGTAGCTGTCAAGAGAGGGAGCCATGGTTTACTAAAGAAGTTGAAGCTCTTGTCAAAAGGAAGAAGAAGGCTTATGTGAGGATGAGGCGTGAAGGCTCAGTTAGGGGGCTTGAGAGTTAGCCAGAAAAGATTGAGACAGAGGGCTAAGAAGAGCCAGAAGGGGACATGAGAAGTTGTTGACGGATAGGATCAAGAAAAACCCAAAGGCATTCTATAGGTATATCAGGAATAAAAGAATGACTAGAGTAAGATTAGGGCCAATCAAAGATAGGAGTGGAAAGTTGTGTGTGGAATCTGAGGACATAGGGGAAGCGCTTAGTGAATACTTTTTGTCAGTATTCACATTGGAAAAGGGAAATTGTAATAAGAATACGGAGTATGATTAGATGGGATTGAGGTTGACAAAGAGGAGGTTTTAGCAATTTTGGAAGATCTGATAATAGATAACTCACTGGGCGAGTTGGGATTTATCCTCGGATTCTCATTGACAATTCATCATTGTCAACAGGAGTAGTGTCAGACGACTGGAGGACAGCAAATGTCCCTTTGTTTAAGAAGGGGAGTTGGGACAATCCTGGTAATTATAGGCCAGTGAGCCTTACTTCAGTTGTGGGTAAGATGTTGGAAAAGGTTCTAAGAGATCGGATTTATAATCATCTGGAAAGGAATAATTTGATTAGGGCTAGTCAACACGGTTTTGTGAAGAGTATGTCGTGCCTCAGTAACCTTATTGAGTTTTTTGAGAAGGTGACAAAGCAGGTGGATGAAGGTAAAGCAATTGATGTGGTATATATGGACATCAGTAAGGCGTTTGATAAGGTTCAATACGGTAGGCTATTGCACAAATACGGAGTTTTGGGACTGAAGTTGATTTAGCAGTTTGGATCAGAAATTGGATAGCTGAAAGAAGACAGAGGATAGTGATTGATGGGAAACGTTCATCCTGAAGCTCAATTACCAGTGGTGTGCCACAGAGATCTGTTTTGGGGCCACTGCTGTTTGTCATTTTTATAAATGATCTGGATGTGGGCATAGAAGGATGGGTTAGTAAATTTATGGATGGCACTTAAGGTAGGCAGAGTTGTCAGTAGTGCTGAAGGATGTTGTGGGTTACAGATGGATATAGATAAGCTGCAGAGCTGGGCTGAGAAATGGCAAATGGAGTTTAATGCGGAAAAGCGTGCGGTAGTTCACCTTGGAAGAAGTAACAGGAATGCAGAGTACTGGGCTAATGGTAAAATCCTTGGCAGCTTAGATGAATAGAGAAATCTTGGTGTCCAGGTGCATAAATCCCAGGTTAGTAGGGTTGTTAAGAAGGTGTATGGTGTGTTGGTGTTTATTGGTAGGGGGATTAAGTTTCAGAGCCGCCAAGTCATGCTTCAGCTATACAAGAAACTGGTAAGGCTGCACCTAGAGTATAAATGACTTGGATGAGGGCATCGAAGGATGGGTTAGTAAATTTGCAGACGACACTAAGGTCAGTACAGTTGTGCATAATGCTGAAGGATATTGTAGGTTACAGAGAGACATAGATAAGCTGCAGAGCTGGGCTGAGAGGTGGCAAATGGAGTTGAGTGTGGAAAAATGTGAGGTTATTCCCTTTGGAAGGAGTAACAGAAATGCAGAGTACTGGGCTAATGGTAAGATTCTTGGTAGTGTAGATGAGCAGAGACCTCTCAGTGTCCATGTACATAGATCCCTGAAAGTTGCCCCCCAGGTTGATAGGGTTGTTAGGAAGGTATACGGGTGTGTTAGCTTTTATTAGTTGAGGGATTGAGTTTCAGACCCATGAGATCTTGCTGCAGTTGTACAAAACTCTGGTGCGGCCACACTTGGAATATTGTGAGCAGTTCTGGTCATCGCATCATAGGAAGGATGTGGAAGCTTTGGAAAGGGTTCAGAGCAGATTTACTCGGATGTTGCCTGGTATGGAAGGAAGGTCTTATGAGGAAAGGCTGAGGGACCTGAGACTGTTTCGTTGGAGAGAAGAAAATTGAGAGGTGACTTAATCGAGACAGTTAAGATAATCAGAGGGTTAGATAGAGTGGACAGTGAGAGCCTTTTTCCTCAGATGGTGAAGACTAACATGAGGGGACAGCTTTAACTTGAGGGGTGATAGAATTAGGACAGATGTTAGGGGTAGTTTCTTCACTCAGAGAAGTAGAGGCGTAATAGGCAACAGGAGTAGGCTCGTCGATGTTAAGGGCATTTCAATGGGCATTGGACATATATATGGATAATAATGGAATGGTGTAGGTGAGATGGGCATCAGATTATTTTCACAGGTCAGTGCAACATCGAGGGCCAAAGGTTCTGTACTGTGCTGTAATGTTCTGTGTTCTATGCCGTACTGCTTAACAGCTGAGAGAGGATGGTACTTGGTAACTAGCAGGAGGTTTTCTTGCCTATGTTTAACCTGAAGCCATGAGACTTCATAGGGTCCAGAGTCAATGTTGAGGACTGTCAGGGAAACTCCTTTCTGACTGTTTAACAGTGTGCCGCCACCTCTGCTAAGTCTCTCCTATTGGTGAGACGGGATATGTCCAGAAGTGTTGGGGGTGCTGCCTGAGGCCTTGTTTGCAAGGTATGACTCTGTGAGGTTGACTACGCCAGGCTGTTGCTTGATTTGGCTTTGACAGAAAGCAGTTGAGGCCAAAACATTGAATGTTTTCAATAAGAAGTTAGATGTCATTCTTAGGGCTAAAAGGGTCAAGGGGAGGCAGCAGGTACAGAATACTGAGTTGGATGATCAGCCATGATTATATTGAATGGTAGACCAGGGTCAAAGTGTTGAATGGCCTAAAAGTGCTCCTATTCCCAATGTTTCAGTGTCGTATAGTTGAGACTTAGTCTGGAGATTGCAGACAATTGTTCCTTATTTTTTCAAGCAACGAGTTACTCCAGCTTCCACAGTGAATGTATTAAGGCTGCTTATTTGGTTCAATAGACTTGATAGCTCAAAATCAGAAAGGAAGATGTGGTATTCCCTATCAGAAAGACAGAATATTTCTGTGGAGATACAGGATGTATCCAGTGGTGAAAGAAATTACCAAACAGGACATGTTCTTTTTCGATCAGCACTTGTGAATGAAAGCTTACCTACATAGCAAAAAACTCAGATAAGAAATAAATTGATTCCCAAAAACTAAAGGTATCAAGGGGTATAACACCATGAGAGCTAAGAACAGAAGTAAACCATTCATCCCATTCTGTTGTACCGTTCAGTAAAATCAAGGCTGATTTGATCATTCTCAACTCTACTTCCCTGCCTTTTCTCCATCACCCTCCATTCCCTCACTGATTAAAAATCTGTCTATCTCAGCCTGGAATAGATTGAATGATGCAGCCTCGATAGCCATCTGCTGGAAAGAATTCCACAGATTCACTACCCTAGGAGGGCAAACTATTTCTCCTCATCTCTGGGGTTCCCTCATTCTGAGATTATGCCAATGGCCTAGACTGTCCAGCAAAGAAAACAACCTGTCAAGCCCCTAAGAACCTTATATATCTCAGTAAGGTTGTCTCTCATTCTTTAATTCATCCATAAGATATGAGCATCGCTGGCTAATCCAGCCAGTAATTATTGCCCATCTGTAATTGCCCAGAATCAACTAAGTTGCTGTGGATCAGGAGTCACACGTAGGTTAGACCAGGGAAGGATGGTATATTTCCTTCCTAATAAGATATTATTGAACCAAATGTGGTTTTACAGCAAATTTTTTCACGCAGAGGGTGGTGCGTGTATGGGAATAGCTTTATAGCGTGTTTAGCTGCCAAGGAAGTGGTGGAGGCTGTGACAATTACAACATTTCAAAGGCATTTGGATGTGTAAATGAAGAGTCTCGAGGGACATGGGCAAGGCGCTGACAAATGGGACTAGATTAATTTAGCATATCTAGTCAGCATGTCAAGTTGGACCAAAGGATCTGTTTCCGTGCTGTACCTTTCTCTGACTTTATAAAGAAAGTGGTCACATGGCTGCCGGGAGGAGAACATTTTTTTTAAATTCCAGATTTTTATTGAATTCAGATTTCACTCTCCACCAGGGTGGGATTCAAACCCACTTCCTCAAAGCATTAATCGAAGGTTTTGGATTACTAGTCCAGTGATATTACCACAAAGCCACTATCGCCCACTTGAACGAGCACCTTAATGGAGGAGAGGTAACAAAGAAGCAGAGAATTTAAAAACCAAGACCCAGACCTTGAACCCTAAAGGTACGGCTGCTAATGTTGGAGCGATGAAACGTGGAGATGCACAAACGGAGAAGTGCAGAAATATTCGAGGATTGTAGGGTCATTATGACAGGTTTTCAGAAGGATACCTAGGAAATACAGCTGGTACAAGACTGAGGAACAAAGATCTGAGTTTTTTGGGCAAGAACTAATGGGGGAGACCCGGGTTCAATTCTACCCTCGGGTGACTGTCTGTGTGGAGGTTGCACGTTCTCCCCGTGTCTGCGAAGGTTTCCTCTGGGTGCAGTGGTTTCCTCCCACAGTCAAAAGATGTATAGTTTAGGGTGGATTGGCCATGCTAAATTGTCCAGGGATGTGCAAGCTAGGCATAGGAGCTGTAGGGTTGCAGGGACAGGGTAGGGGGAATACATGTGGGGGGAAATGCTGTCCGAAGGGTTGGGGATGTGGACTAGATCCACATATTAGGCATTCTGTGACTGATCCTGGGTGAATATATAGGCCTCAGTGATAGTAGCTATGGTGATATTTGTTACAGGTTTAAATTAGAACTCCACAAAGCATTTTTCTGTGTTAGGTGGACAGTCAGTTCTTCTATAACACATTTGTTGCGTTCATGCGCAACCCCCTGTTTTCAAAAAATTGCACTTTAGAAATAGCACTTCAAGTGTTAGCAATGTAATCATGTTACAGCCAACACGTGTCTTAAAAGTTCATGCTTTACAAATGGTGTCCCAAATCATCATTCACATTACAGCAAATTTGTGTTGAGGAAACACATGTTATAGCAGAAAGTCCTTGTTGCTGCATTTTTGCTACTTTAGCTGAGCGGCATGACTAGTTTCTCACTGGGTAGTGGGGAATCGCCAATGAAGGGGGATTATTGCTTGTTAAGTGCCTACTAACCCTATGGCCAGCCTCATTAATGTTTAGTTTCTTATCGTATTGAGCCGGAAGGTTCAGGTTAACGTCCCACCTGCTTCAAAGGCAAGGAATGACTTCTCTGAACAGGTTAATTAAAAACAAATTGACCTTACTGAACAAGCTCAACGTTGAGAATTCTCAAGATGGAAGTCAGAGTGGGAACTTGTTGACTTCAGCTGGCTGTGAGGAGCCACCATGTCTCTCAGCACCAAACCACATCTCAGAGCACAATCCATGCGCACCAGTTGCATGCACTCCTCATCCTTAGACATTGGCATCTGGCATTTGCCAACTCCTCATGACCATCATGGCATCACTGGGAAACATGTGCAGAACCACCCAGAGAGCACAGACCTGTACTGCAGGGTCCATCAGCATTGAAAGGCTGCTGCAGGGACACTGTGCGTGCATCCAGCTCACACATTGGACCAGGCTATAGTTCAGGACTGTTTACTCTCTTAGCACTTGTTCACTTAGTGCCCAACCTGTAGCATTCATCTTTGCCAGGTATGCCTGTTAGTGTGTTGAGTCAGAGCCTAAGGTTCTCAATACTGCTGTGCTGTTTTGCACAGACGAGACACACAGACAAGCTGCTCGTCATTTGGGACCTATCCAGGCAGGGGTATGTCTGCATGCATGACACGGTGACACACATTCACAGCAACACACTGCACTCCATTCAACTATGACTTCTCCTCAGTCGACTCAAGGGGAGCAGCTGTTGTTCAGGGGATTCCTATACAATCAGCCAGGGGCAGAGTCCGCAGACTGGGGTCCCGCATCAACTTGGGTCACTCATAGTCAGGGGGTATAGCAGAATGGAGCCTGAGGAGTGCTGTAGGGCCCGCAGCAGCAGTGGAACCACATACTGTAGGGGGAGCTGCAGGGACGGGGTAACAGGTCTGGCCAGCCATGACCTGGAGCTGATTATCAAAGTTAGTCAAAGGTTTGAGGGTAGACCATCCTGGTAGGGGTGGGGGTGGTAGGTCATCTGACAATGATAAAGCTGGCAGCGGAGGGGAGCATGACCAAAAGGGGTGGAGTAGCCAAGGCTGGGGTGGGTTGGGGTGAGAGAGGAGGGCACAAGGATATTGATAGGGAGAAACTCAAGGTGTATGGAGGGGTATGTGTGCAACAGTGCTGACTGCCATGGTAGGCCGCAGGAGGGGGGAGCATTGGCAATGACCACCACTGTGGCATCTGCAGGGGGAGTACAGAGGAGCAGGGTGAGTATCATTAAGGCGCAGTGTTGGGGTCGGGGGTAGGAAGGGCAGTTCAATGTGGTGGGTCTCCACATGGGGTGGGGATGAGACAGGTGAATGTGAGTTATAGGGGTAGAACCAGGGAAAAGGGGACTTGGTGCTCTGGGGTAGCTGGCAGCAAGTCAGGTAGGTGAATGTGAGGACTGCAGATGTTGGAGATCAGAGTCAAGATTAGAGTGGTGCTGGAAAAGCACAGCAGGTCAGGCAGCATCCAAGGAGCATGGAAAATTGATGTTTCGGGCAAAAGCCCGTCATCAGTAATGAGGCAGGGAGCCTCCGGGTTGATAGATAAATGGGAAGGGAGTGAGGCTGGGGAAAAGGTAGATAAGAGTGCAATAGGTGGATGGAGTGGGGATGAAAGTGATAGGTCAGGGAGGAGGGCATAGCAGATAGGTGGGAAAGAAGATTGGCAGGTAGGACCGGTCATGAGGATGGTGCTGAGCTGGAAAGTTGAAACTGGGGTAAGGTGGGGGGAGGGGAAATGAGGAAACTGGTAAAGTCCACGTTGATGCCAAGGGGTTGAAGTGTTCTGAGGCAGAAGATGAGCCGTTCTTCCTCCAGGCATTGGGTGGTGAGGGAGTGGCGGCTGGACCTCCTCTACCACCACTTGGCAAAAAGTCAGGGCCTATTGCTGACAGTGGCCACCATGAGCTGCCATCACTTGCCATTCTCTAGATGTGAAATGCAACTGGAAAATGGACAATGGCCAGTGTGGGCACAATCAGTGTCCTTTAATGGTGAAAGTGTAGGTCCACATTTGTTGGACTCTTGGACATTAAGGGGATAAATACATGAAGTGTGTGTTTGCAAACTCCAGCTGAAGATCAAGCTGTGTTAAGCACTGCAAAGCAAACAGGACCTGTCAAAGCTGGATAGGACCCAGTTACCTCAAGGTTAGGACCTTCCTCAGAGCTGTTCCCTCTCTGCTGATCTAACTTTGCCGGAAATGCATCGGAAACCATTTTGTGGTTGCTGTAGCGGAAGCAGTTTCCAGAACATTCTCAGCCTGAAAGAATGAGCAGACTCTGATCCCCATGCTGACCTGGTTTCAACTCTCTGCTCTGCAGCCCGAAGCCGGAGAGAACAAAGGCTGCTCTATTGTGTGCACGTTTCAATAAACCCAGACTCATCAGTCTGTAAAACAAATGTTGGCATTAATATACCTCCTTGACATGTCTCTCATGTAGTGGAGATGCAATAAATTATTCTGAAGTGCAGTAAATATCAATCTGCAAGGGGAAGTGAAAGCCATTTGGCACAATGGAAATTCCAATAAACATTACATTTGTGAGATGTATGGTTGGTATAGTTAAAAGTGAGGACTGCAGATGCTGGAAATCAGAGTCTAGATTAGAGTGGTGCTGGAAAAGCACAGCAGGTCAGGCAGCATCCGAGGAGCAGGAAAATCGATGTTTCAGGCAATCATCAGGAATGAAGGCAGGAAGCCTCCGGGGTATATGGTTGGTATGATTAGATTAGATTACTTACAGTGTGGAAACAGGCCCTTCGGAAACAAGTCCACACCGACCCTCTGAAGAGCAACCCACCCAGACCCATTCCCCTACATTTACCCCTTCACCCAACACTACAGGCAATTTAGCATGGCCAATTCACCTAACCTGCACATTTTTGGAGTGTGGGAGGAAACTGGAGCACCCGGAGGAAACCCACACAGACACAGGGAGCATGTGCAAACTCCACACAGACAGTTGCCTGAGGTGGGAATTGAACCCAGGTCTCTGGCTCTGCAAGGCAGCAGTGCTAACCACTGTGCCACCGTGCCACCCATATGTCAATGTCTAGCTTTTAGTAATGATATTGTTTTAGATAAGAGTATTAGCTTAGAACTGAATGTAGGCTTCCTTAACTAGTGGCATGGAATCTTCACCATGAGAAGGTGAGAGAAACGGAAGGCTAAGACTTTGTGAAGAGAGTGGCAAAAGGATGAGAGGGGACATGAGGAGAACCTTTTCACCTGGAGGCTGCTGGCTATCTGGAGGCCACTGCCCAGTTTGCTGACTGAGTCAAAAACTCTTAAGGAACCTGGATCTGCCCCTGAAGCATTGGAACCTGCAAACTTAAGGACCAGAGCTGAGAAGTGGTTTTGAAATGGGTGGTTTGTTTATTTAACCAACACAAATGTGACGGGCTGAATGGCCTCTTTCTAAGCCTTAACTTGTCTGTGGTCTTAAGGTTCTATAGACTCATAAATGGCCAACTAAATTAAGGAAGCAAAAATGGATTGTGCAGAACTCATTGCTGGCAAAACCAAGGAATTCATCATTGACTTTTGGCAGGATGTTACTCATGCCCCCGCCCCTGCACATTAACAGCACAGAGGTAGAACGAGAGGAGAGTGTCAAACTCCTGGGAGTGGTCATCCACAACAAGCTTTCTTGGACTCTTCATGTGGATGCAGTAGTTACAAAGGCCCAACAACATCTCTTCGTCCTCAGGCAGCTGAGGAAGTTTGGCATGACGGCGAATACCCTTACCAATTTTAATAGGTGTGCCATTGAGAGAATTCTGTCTGGATGTACCACTACCTGGTATGGCAACTGTTACCATTCAAGATCGGAGACGGTTACAGAGAGTAGTGAACTTGGCCCAGACAATCACAAAGGCCAACCTCCCACCTATAGAATCCATCGACCAGGCCCACTGTCGAGGAAAGGCCACCAGCATTCTCAAAGTTCCACCCCACCCTGGCAATGATTTGGAGATGCCGGTGTTGGGCTGGGGTGTACAAAGTTAAAAATCACCCAACACCAGGTTACAGTCCAACAGGTTTAATTGGAAGCGGAGCTCCGAAAGCTAGTGTGCTTCCAATTAAACCTGTTGGACTATAACCTGGTGTTGTGTGATTTTTAACCTTGTACACCCTGGCAATGTTTTCCTACAACCTCTACCATCGGGGAGAAGGTACAGAAGCCTGAACACATGCACCAGTCGGTTTTGTAACAGTTTCTACCCTACTGTTGTTAGAATACTGAATGGACTCACAAACTTTTAACATTTGCCTGTACCTGTGTTTTTGTTTTTGCCGCTATTTACCTATTATTTACTATCTATGCTACTTAACTCTGTGATCTGCCTGTATTGCTCGCAAGGCAAAGCTTTTCACTGCGCCTCAGTACACGTGACAATAAATTCAATTTAATCCATTTCAATTCAACTCCAGGAACAGCGCCCAGATATTTAAGGTCTATAAAATCTGGCTCATTCATTTGTCTACAAAATAACTCAGAAGTCTCACAGTTCAGTAGGCAACATCCCTGCCTGTGGACCAGAACCTCTGTATTTGAGTGCTGCTTGATGAGCTGGGAAGGTGCTACAATCATGTGTTAAAAGAGGGTGATTATCAAACTGCAAATCCTTCCAACACAGACCAATGTCAGGAGGGAAGAGAGGGAGAGATTCCTGAACAACCATGCATTGGAAAAAATGCTGGTGCCTCCACCACCTGTCACATCGACAATCAGGGAGATAATAGATTAGATTTTTTTTAGATTACATTACAGTGTGGAAACAGGCCCTTCGGCCCAACAAGTCCACACCGACCCGCCGAAGTGAAACCCACCCATACCCCTACATTTACCCCTTACCTAACACTACGAGCAATTTAGTATGGCCAATTCACCTGACCCTGCACATCTTTGGACTGTGGGAGGAAACCGGAGCACCCGGAGGAAACCCACGCAGACACGGGGAGAACGTGCAAGCTCCACACAGTCAGTCGCCTGAGGCGGGAATTGAACCCAGGTCTCAGGCGCTGTGAGGCAGCAGTGCTAACCACTGTGCCACGGTGCCGTCGTGGGAATGCCACAGAATTAGCAATTCTAGAGATCAAGTCTAATACTCTGGGGAAGTGGATTCAAATCCTGCCATGCCAACTGATGCAATTCGACTTTAATTAATTAAAAATGTCTGGACCTGAGACCTAGTCTCTTCTGGTACACTCACACCCTTTCGGCATGGAAATCAGGAGTCTTTAACACTCTGAAGAACAGTCATACCAGACTAGAAATGTTCACTCTATTTCTCTCCACAGATGCTGCCAGAACTTATTCAGTCTCTCTGTCCTTGACATGGAGTGTCTTACATGTGACTCCAGACGTACAGCAGCTTGGTCAACATTTTAACTGCCCTCTGAAATGGCTTAGCAAACATCTTAATTCACATACAAAAGGGGACTAGTGAGAAACAATGCTCTTACCAGCAAGGTCCACATCCCATAAGAAAAATGAAGCAAAATAATGTGCAGGTGCCTGTTGCCATGGAAACTTAATGAACCACAGCACACAACCAATGCCATGTAACTACTCTCCACTGTTTTCCAGAACTAGTGAATTATATGAAACTCTTTCAAACATTTACATGCTAGGACCATTCAAAAATACTAGTTTTTATACAGATCTTTTGAAAGTCGGCGACAGGTTTAGATAGAGGATCTGGATTGGTGCAGGGATGGAGGGCCGGAAGGCCTGTTCCTATGCTGTAATTCTCTTTGTTCTTTGTTCACAAAAGCAAAGCATTGCACATGCTGGAAATGTGAGAAAAAAAGAAAATGCTGGAAGTCCGCAGTAGGCCAAGTACCATCTACAAAGAGGGAAACCGAGATCACTGGTTTTGTTGCCATGTTTATGTTCATGCGGAAGCAAGTTAATCCCGGACTTTGAAAATCTGACTTTTGAAGTTGGCTGCCTGCACTCTCCATTTTTAACTATGACTGTGATGGAAATGAGGCTGACGGTGAGCTGAGGAGACTGCAAGATTCCAGGGTGAACTGAGCAGAAAACTTCAGTCGAGAGTATGGTACTGGAAAAGCACAGCAGATCAGGCAGCATCCGAGGAGCAGGAGGATCGACGTTTCAGGCAAATGCCCTTCATTGAGCAGAAAACTTCACCCAGGTGTCCGACACTGTGTTCAAAGAATTAAAATAAAATAGAAAATGTGTCTCCAGCCTTCAGCCCTCACATTCACAAACACTACCTGCCCAATGCATGTTAAACTATGTGAACTAATGCTGTTGACCCATTCCATGCTAAACTCATGTCAAATCATGCCAACCCATGACCTTCACCCAATTTCTAGTCTCGCTGCTATAGGAAAGTTATTGTGAAGCTTGAAAGGGCTCAGAAAAGATTTACAAGGATGTTGCCAGGATTGGACAGTTTGAGCTATAGGGAGAGGCTGAATAGGCTGGGGCTGTTTCTCCTGGACCATCAGAGGCTGAGGGGTGACATTAAAGAGGTTTATAAAATCCTGAGGGGCATTGATAGGGTGAATAGCCAAGGTCTTTTCCACAGGATAGTGAAGTCCAAAACCAGAGGTCATAGGTTTAACATGAGAGGGGAAAGATTTACAGAGACCTAAGGGTCAGCATTTTCTTGCAGAGGGTGGTGCGTGTATGGAATGAACTGCCAGAGGAAGTGGCGGAAGCTGGTACGATTACAACATTTAAAAGGCATCTGGATGGCGATATGAGTAGTAAGGGTTTAGAGAGATATGGGCCAAATGCTGGCAAATGGGACTAGATTAATTTAGGATATCTGGTTGGCATGGACAAGTTGGACAGAAGGGTCTGTTTCCGTGATGTACAGTTTAATGACTCTCTGTCTCAATGACTCTATTCACCTATCTTACTAACTCACGAGGCATCCTTAGTATTGACACGTACAGGAGAAAACAATAAAATTAAAGTTTCATTACTTGAAGTTCTATGTTGCAGACAATTTTTTATTGAGAAATGCACTTCATTCACAAAAGCAAATGTTGACAATTCTTGACAAGTTTGTCAGTTCTTTGGCACTAAATTCCAAAATAATATTCTGCATTATTATGAATTCCAAAGGTTTCCTGAGCACCACCCATCACCACTGCAGGTGCTTGAATGTCCCCCCAAGAATATCTGAGCCACTCTTTATCTGATCCATCCCCAAGGAATACCTGGACTCAGCCAAAGGTGTTAGGCAAAAGTAAGGACTGCAGATGCTGGAAATCTGGCCTTGATGAAGGGCTTTTGCCCGAAACGTCGATTTTCCTGCTCCTCGGATGCTATGCTTTTTCCAGCACCACTCTAATCTCAACCAAAGGTGTCCCTGGACCACATCCATCGGGGTAGGCAGCTGGTGATTTAAAAGGCCAGTTCTCTCCTTGAAATTCTCATATTCAAAACTCAGCATGCTCCTCCCCGAATGTGAGTTGCTATAATTGGTGGATGGGAGTGTGAGGCGAGCATCATGATTTCTGGCCAATTCTGCCAGTTCCTTTCTCCGTCATCACCGAACTCTGGGCACAAGTTAACATTTCAGGTCTGCATTCTCTGTTAACTGACTCGTTTAATTCCAAGAATCCGACTCAGTAATCAGAAATGATCTAACTTTGTTAAAAAAAGAAGTGAATATGTATATTTTCTGGGTAGCAAAGAGAAGCTGGGATTGTTCGACTTAAAAAAAGAGGTCACTGAAAGGGAAAGTGCTTCCACTGAGAGGAGGCATGGTAACCAGAGGGTTTAAGCTAATTGGCAAAAAAAAACAGGGCAAGGTGACACTTTTTTTTAATACGTCAAGTTGCTGTGATCTGGAATGCCCTGCCTGAACGGGTGGTGGAAACAGTTTCAAAAGTAACTTTCGCAAGAAAATTGGATTTCTGCATGAGAAATTTACAAGGCCATGGGTAAAGAGCAGGGAGGGGAGCAGGTCTAATTGGATGGTTCTTTCACACAGCCAGCACAGAAATGATGAGCTAACCAACCTCATTCTGTGCTGCATGCACCTACGATTCCATTATTCATGAATAATCAAAGTGGTGGACGATTTAGTGGACAAATTAAGCACAAAAGAAGGCCTTCATAAAAGCAGAATTCATCTAGGTTTTCTTTAAATTTATTATTCATGTTATTATTTATGGCAATAATACAGATAGTGATTTAAAAACTGAAGTTCAAGTAACATCATTTTCATCAGATATTTTTAATGTGCTAAAATTACATAAAGATAATTTGAATGCAGGTAGCAACTTTATGATCAGTTGTAAAAACAGAAACTGCTGGAAAACCTCAACAGGTCTGGAAGCATCTGTGGAGAGATATCAGTTAATGTTTCGGGTCCAGTGACCCTTCCTTCAGAATGCACATATAGAATCAATCAAGTCATATACCGCGGAAACAAGCCCTTCAGCCCAACTCGACCATGCCGATCACGTTTCTCAAACTAAACTGGTTTCTCTTGCCTTCATTTGGCCCATATCCCTCCAAACCTTCCCTATTCACATATCTGTCCAATGTGCCTGCCTCTGCCACTTCCTCTGGCAGCTCATTCCTCGTGAAATCCACCCTCTGTGTGAAAAAGTTGCCCTTCAGGTCCCTTTTAAATCTTTCCGCTTTCACTGTAAACCTCTGCTGTCTAGTTCTGGATTCAAAAATAGAAGTTTGTGGAAAGTTCAGCAGGTCTGGCAGCATCTGTGAAGTGAAATCAGAGTTCACGTTTCAGGTCCAGTGACCCTTCCTCAGAAGGGTGTGCCCTGAGGAAAGGTCACCAGACCTGAAACGTTAACTCTGATTTCTCTTCACAGATGCTGCCAGACCTGCTGAGCTTTTCCAGCTACTTCTCCTTTTGTTTCTGATTAATACCATCTGCAGTTCTTTCAGTTTTTATTTTGTTTCCCCTCTCGTTTTGGACTCCCCTATCCAAGGGAACAGACCTTTGCTCTTCACTTTATCTATGCTCCTCATGATTTTATACACCTCTGTCAGGTCACCCCTCAACCTCCTATCCTTCAGAGAAAGAAGTCCCAGCCTATTCAGCCTCTCCATTAGCCGTGCCTCTCACTTCTGCACAGAGTGTGAAGTATCACCTGCTGAGCGCTGTTCAGAACATGTTACCAGATCTCCAGCTTCTTTCAAAGTGCGGCTACACAGTTACATCTGAATAACTCAGCAGGAACAGCCAATTTCGTCCAGTAATAAGAAGTTTCCAGTATAACGGTAGTGCTGTTAAAACACCTTTATTAGGAACGCCAAGGGAAATGAGACAGATTCAATTATCTGCAGATTTTTACAAAATAGCATAATTCTTTTTTTGGCTTAATTCAGCAACAAGACTCTTTCCCATTGTCTCTATCACCAATGATGTTTTAATGCTAAATAGAAATCTAATTTGTTGATTTCGAGGGCTGTGAATTATTCCTTCATTGCCCAGAGGATCTCATGAAAATTTTTACCAATCAGTGTGATTTTAATGATTAGGCGAATTAGCATACTAAGCTCCTTTTGGCAGATTGCAGAGTTGTGAATGCCAGCCATGATTTAACAGTGGTTTTAATTAGTATGTTAACAACAGCGACACTAAAGCTATTAAGTCTTGAAACAGGCAGCACTATTCTTGGAAGGAGACACATAGGGCATATTTTACAACTGCAAAAAAATGTTATAACTTTCCACCAATATGCTCCTCTGTCTGACATATGGCTGTATTAAAAAAAGACTTACATTTGCATAGAACCTTTCAAGATGTCAAACTGTTTCAAAGCCACTGGAGTCACTTTAAGTGTAGTTACTGCTCTAATGTATAAAGACGCAACAGCCAATTTATACACAGCAAACTCCCAATAATCGCTGTATTACAATGACAAAATATGGCAAAATTTAGAGGACAGTTAGAGTCAGCCACATTGCTGTGGGTCTGGAGTCACATGTAAACTGAATCAGGTAGGGATGGCAGATTTCCTTCCCTAAAGGACATTTGTGAACCAATAGAGTTTTGACAGTAATTGACAATGGTCATCATTAGACTTTTTAAAATTGAATTTACATTTTGCTGTCTGTTATGATGGAACCTGGGTCCCTGGGACATTACCTGGGTCTCTGAATTAGTGATCTCCTAACAAAGCATTATGCTACAGTCTCCAACAGTGACCATGTAACCAGGAGCAGAGATGTCTTGCTGCAATTATATAGAGCCTTGGTGAGTCTGTGAGCAGTTTTGATCTCCTTGTCCAAGGAAGGATACACTTGTTATAGAGATAGTGCAACAAAGGCTTGCCAGACTGATCCCTGGGATGGTGAGGCTGATGTATGAGGAGAGGTTGAATCCCTTAGAATTATATTCATTGAAGTTCAAAAGAATGGGGAAGATCTCAAAGAAACTTATAAAATTCTCATAGGACAGGACCGAGTAGATGCAGGAAGGATGCACCCAGTAGCAGAACCAGGGTCACAGTTTAAGGATACAGGACAAACTATTTAGGACAGAGATGATGAGAAATTTCTTCACCCAGAGAGTGGTGAGCTTTGGAATTCACTGCCACAGAAATCCATCAAATCCATTAGTGCTAAAGGAATGAAAGGATACGGTGGAAAAGCAGGAACAGGTGACTGAGTTGGATGATCAGCTATGATCATATTGAATGGCAAAACCCGAAGGGCTGAATGGCCTATCTGTGCTCCTATTATCTATGCTTCTATATAAGATAGTAGACTCGCCAACTTTAAGGGCATTTAAATGGTCCTTGGATAAACATATGGATGAAAATAGAATAGTGTAGGTTAGATGGGCTTCAGATTGGTTTCACAGGTCAGTGCAACATCAAGGGCCAAAGGTCCTGTTCTGTGCTGTAATGTTCTATGTTCTATGTTCAAAGATAATTAGGCCAAACAGCAAATGTGAATCCGTATGTCTTTTTTGAAATGGCACCATAAGATCAATTGATGTTGTAAAGTGAAATCTCACATCATCTCATTATGGTGTCATCCTTGTCTGATAGATTCACTACCATGATCCTCATTCCTGGTCGGTGTCAGGTTTGTTTTGTCTAATTTGGTTAATCAAAACCACATGGTAGTCTAACAAGAAGTGACTCTAAAACATGTTGGAGGTTATTGCATGAGATCAGCTTGGTGTAAGACACATGCTTGGTGAGAGTACTGAAACAATAAGAGGAACCTCAATGTTAGATCTTAGTCCTTCAAGATCGAAAGCTGCTCCCTCACCCATGTCCATGTAACCATCATCATATTGGGCACTGCTTAAAGTGCTTGTCAGCATTAACCCATTAAAGACTCTTATACCCTTATACAACATTCCCCATTTCCCCCAAGGCTTGTTCCCTTGATTAACATTATACCTTGTTATATATAATTACATTTACCACATTTCCACCAGCCCCAGAAAGACCCTTTACACCTTTCCCTTTAAATGTCTAGAATTTCCTTCAATGGGGGTGTCTTCCCCTGCGAAAACAAGCGAGTAGCTCCACTATAATATGTAAAACGTGGCTTCCATGACATAATATGCAGCACGTCTTCAATCCAGTGGAGCAGTTTTCAAATTTCTATTAAATCTGTGCTGAAAGGAGCTACATAATTTAAAATTCAGCTTGCTACATAATTTAAAAGCTTACATTCAGTCTCGGTGATTGTGGTATTAGTGAAAACCAAAATGCTCACTTCTTCCCATAGTGAGGGTTACCCTTTGATTGGGACGATTTCTGTCACTGGTCTTTCCCAGGAAGATGAAGAGATTCAGTGCTCTGTTGAACTTCATCTTCCAACACCTCAACATCTGAGATCAGACTTAAATGCTACATAACCATTCGTTTGCCAATCTGTGCCACACTCTGAGTTACTCTAGCTACTGCTTTGTCGGTGTACTTAACTCTGGTATGCCACTCACCTGCTACCTGATTGCTTACCTGTTCTCACAAACTTCACAAGTTCTTCCTGCCTGAAATCTCTTCAGTGTTCATATCAGTGGAAATCATTTCTGTCAATCCAGTATAGTAAAAGATTTCTATCTTGTTTACAATATTTTTTAAAAAAATCATGCCAACATAGAATCCGAGAGATGTACAGCATGGAAACAGACACTTCGGTCCAACCCGTCCATGCTGACCAGATAGCCCAACTCAATCTAGTCCCACCTGCAAGCACCCGGCCCATATCCCTCCATACCCTTTCTATTTATATACCCATCCAAATGCCTCTTAAATGTTGCAATTGTACCAGCCTCCACCCTTCCTCTGGCAGCTCATTCCATACATATACCACCCTCTGCGAGAAAAAATTGCCCCTTAGATCTCTTTTATATCTTTCCCCTCTCACCTTACACCTATGCCTTCTAGTTCTGGACTCCCCGACTCCAGGGAAAATACTTTGCCTATTTATCCTATCCTTGCCCCTCATAATTTTGTAAACCTCTATAAGGTCACCCTTCAGCCTCTGATGCTCCAGGGAAAACAGTCCTAGCCTATTCAAACTCTCCCTGTAGCTCAAATTCTCCAACCCTGGCAACATCCTTGTAAACCTTTTCTGAACCCTTTCAAGTTTTACAACATCTTTCCGATAGGAAGGAGAGCAGAAGGTTCCATTATGAGTCTGGGGTGTCCAATGAAATCCTCCTACTCGTTGACCTTTGACTGGTTGATCCATGACTAATTGTCCTTTGACCCAGTTATTCTATGACTCATTGTTCCCATAGTATCCATTGCTCCTTTTACATCTTGTTGAGCTGTAATTTTATAAGCTATAGAATAATAAAATGCAAACGTGTATTCCCTAGTTTCTCATTTAGAATATATAGTTTAAATAGTTCTGTATCTTAGGCATCATTTTCTCCAAGATGTCCAATTCTATTTGGGTCATCTCTGAAATGAAATCTTTCAGGAAATATTGTTCTTGCTGTCATGTCTTCCTTGATTTAAATGGGTTTTTTCCCTATTCTACAGTATAAAAATGCTGCTGTACTGGATGGTATTTCAATGATGGTATTGTCAAAATGGACCATTCCCACTTCTTGTGAGCAATATGGAGGATTTGTGCCTTCTTTCTGGTTTCTCCAGATGAATCCTACTAATCATGACCTTAATGCACAATTTTTGTTTAATTAAATGGTTTTCAGGATAAATTGCTCCGCCTCTGGCTTTAAAGAATGATTCCTGGTCTCTTAACAGCATTACTAAATGAGTCCTGTTCTGTGTGTTTGCATATGTTTCTGTAACAAATTTCCCTGGAGCAATGCTTCTCAAATCATTTTCCACTGTGACCTCATTTTGAGGTTTGAACATTGTCACCTCCCCTCACCCCCAACTCACCACTTGCAGAGCAGTTGGGGGTGTGGCAATGACAATAAGAGTAAGGATCTATAATAATAGTTCAGCCATTGCCCCACTCAGTCGAATGCAGCCTTGATGTCAGTGACTGTCACTTTCACCTTACCTCGACAGTTCAGCTCTTTTGTCCACGTTTTGGTGAATGATGTAATGAGGTCAGGACTTGAGTGGCCCTGGCAGAACCCAAACTAAACATTTGTAATACTCAAGTATATTCAGTCAGAAATGAAATATCATATTAATAACTCAAATTGGTTACTAATGCTTCTATCAGTGATGGTGGGGACTTCAGAACAAGGCATAAATGGACCTTCCATTTGGCACTTCTATCTCAAAAGGGATCCAAATGTTTCACTGCTGTCAGGGAGGGAGTTCCAGGATTTTGACCCAATGATGCTGAAGGAGCAGCAATATATTTCCAAGTCAGGATGGTGAGTGGCTTAGAGGGAATTTGTAGTGGTGATGTTCCCATGTACCTGCTGCCGTTGTCCTTCCAGATGGAAGTGATCACGGGTTTGGAGGGTGCACCTTTCTCAGAACCAGGATTCCCCAAATGTTTCACAGCTAGTAAGGTTTTGAAAGGTTACCAGTGCTGCAGGGAAAGATGAGGATACAGACAGCTTCCCTCATGACCCACTGAAATATATATTCTGCTGCAATTTTGGCCCCTTCAGCTTCCGTGATTTCAAACAATCCATCGTGGTATTGTAGAGAAGATTAGTAGCTCAGGTTAAGGTTCGGGATATAGGTTGGCTCACTGAGCTGGAAAGCTCGGTTTCAGATGTTTCGTCACCATACTAGGTAACTTGGTATTAGGTGATGTAAACCTTCCGACTCAGTGAGCAAACCTACAGATCATAGATATCTATCTGAAAGAGCAGATAGGACCTTAATTTAATATCTCGTCCAAAGGGTAATTCCTCTAGCAGTGCAGCACTTCCTTAGTACCACATTGAAATGTCAGTCTGAATCATATTCTCAAGTTTTGAGGCTCATGGGTGAAAGTGCTGCATGTTGAGCCAGAGCTGATAATGAGATGGAGCAAGGTGTTGGATCAATGAGAAAAAGGAGGTTCAGCAATGGCATGCTGAGCCACTTCGGCAAAAGTGAGGACTGCAGATACTGAAGATTAGAGTCGAGAGTGTGGGGCTGGAAAAACACAGCTGGTCAGTAATCGGTATCCGTTGCTCCCAATGCGATCTCCTCTAAATTGGGGAGACAGGACGCCTACTCGCACAGCACTTCAGAGAACATCTCCGCGACACCTGCACCAACCCCACCGCCCCGTGGCTGAACATTTCAACTCCCCCTCCCAATCTGCCGAGGACATACAGGTCCTGGGCCTCTCCACCGTCACTCCCTTACTACCCGACACCTGGAGGAAGAATGCCTCATCTTCTGCCTCGGGACCCTCCAACCCCACGGCATCAATGTGGATTTAATCGGTGTCCTCATTTCCCCTCCTCCTGCCTTATCCCAGTTCCAACTTTCCAGCTCAGCACCACCCTCATGACCTGTCCTACCTGCCCATCTCCCTTCCCACCTATCCACTCCACCCTCCTCACCAACCTATCACCTTTACCCCCACCTATTGCACTCTCAGCTACCTTCTGCCCAACCCCACATCCCTTCCCATTTATCTCTCCACCCCTGAGGCTCCCAGCCACATTTATCATTCGGGCTTTTGCCTGAAATGTCGATTTTCCTGCTCCTCAGATTCTATCTGACCAGCTGTGCTTTTCCATCACCACACTCTCGATGCTGAGCCACTTGGCAATCCAGCCCTAGATATGAGGCTGTTGACTGACTTGCTGAGCTGTTAAGTTTGTTCTCAGATGTTGCTTCACCATTCTAGGTAATATTATCATGAGCCTCCGGAGAAGTGTTCTGTCTCATTTGCTAATTTGGTAGCGAGTCAACAATCTCATCCTCAACCTGAGCTGCAAATCTTCTTGAATACTCTGAACAGCCCTAGATATGCCCTGAGTTATCAAAATTCTGAAGGATTTTGATAGAATAGACAGAAAAATTTGTTTGCCTATTTATTTATTTATTTAATAGCAGAAAATCAGTAACCAGAATGTAAGATAATTGGGTAAGGAAACAATGGGGTTGGTATGGATGAAGAGAATTTTCATATTTTATGCAGGAGTTGTTATAATGTGGAATGCACTGCATGAAAGGGCAATGAAATCCAATTTAGTAACAACATCTCAGAGCAAATTGGATCTTTATTTGAATGGAGATAAGTTTGTGAGGATGTGGGCAAAGGGCTGGGGTGTGGGATTAACTTAGAAAGAAACGACATGGTACTGGTGAAAGGTATTCTTTTGTATTATAGTGTCTTATTTTAAAAAAAATAGTGAACAGCATGAGCATCAAGGCAGGTAATGCAGCCAGCTCTGATTTAATATCATCTCAATTTTTAATTGAATTGCAATTTCAGTTAACGACTAAATGAGTACATCTGTAAAAGTACAATGAATAAAATAGTGCCATTAAAATGTAAAATTAAAGTTATTTCAACTCTCCACTCCAAACTAGCATTTTATGATCATTTAAAGGAGAGATGGTGATGTCACTGAATAACTAATCTAAAAATCCAGGCCAATCCTATGAAGACATGGGTTCAGGTCCTATCACTGCAGATGGTGGAATTTAACTTCAATTCATAAATTTGGATTTGAAAGCTAGTGTCAGGAATGATCACTGAAACTTGGCCAGTTGTTGTTGGTTCACAGCCAGTCAGATAACATGCAACTGTATAAAGCCACTCTTGCACTCTGTAAGGCTGCTGGCTCTCTCAGGTGCTGACTGGTCTGTTCTGCCAAGCAGTGGCAGACCCCATCATGGCTGCCATCTGTCTTTGTCATTTGTGCCCTGAAGGCTACTCTCACCTTCTTGTAGCTCTCAGCACCAATCATTGTGTTTTGAGCTCGCCAATGACATTATTTATATTTCTAATTAGCATTGCGTGAGCACCTCAGTTGAGGTGTAAAGTCGGGACATTGATTCTCTCCTGGTGTGGATTTCCCACCCCATTTTGAAAATCAAGCTGAGCTGATTGGCAAAACTGAAACCAGGTCATCAATGCACCTTTAGGGAAGGAAAGCTGCCAAATCTACTGGTCCAGACAACATATGGCTCCAGACCCATCGCAATGTAGCTGACTCTGAATTGTTCTGTACAAGCAAGCCACTCATTTCTCTTGGTCACTATCTCAAGGTCAGGGGAAGTATAGTGGTATTGTCACAAGGCTAGTAATCCAGAAACCCAGGTGAACCCCAGTTTGAATCCTACCACAATAGATGGTGGAAATTGAATTCTTTAAATTCTGGAATTAAAAGCCTGTTGATGGTAATGGTTACTATTGATAGCAGTTGATTTCTGCTCTTTACCATGAGCCATCTTACCTTGGTTGATGACTCAGAGCTCCTCCATATTGAACACCTCTTAAGAAAGGAGGAGAAAGTGAGGACTGCAGATGCTGGAGATCAGAGCTGAAAATGTGTTGCTGGAAAAGCGCAGCAGGGCAGACAGCATCCAGGGAACAGGAGAATCGACGTTTCGGGCATAAGCCCTTCTTCAGGAATCATTCCTGAAGAAGGGCTTATGCCCGAAACGTCGATTCTCCTGTTCCCTGGATGCTGCCTGACCTGCTGCGCTTTTCCAGCAACACATTTTCACCTCTTAAGAAAGCACTGACGATTTCTGGATTCAGGACTTCAATGTCCATTACCAAGAGTAGTTTGGCAGTAGCACTTACTGAGTTGGTAAAGTCCTAAAGTATAGAGCTGCTAAACTAGGTCTGCAGTAGGTGAAGGGAGGCATGAGGGAAAAGCATATCTGACCTCATTATCATAAATCTGTCCATGATAAGAGTGACCAACACACAGTCCTTGTGATGACGTAGTCCCACCTTCACATTGAGAGTACTCTCCATCGTGTTGTATCACAATGTCACTGTGCTAAATGGAACAGGCTTCAAAGAGATGTTGGAACTCAAGATGGGTATTAATGACACATTTGCGGGCCATCAGCAGTAGCAGAATTGTCATTGAACAAAAGGCCTAGTTTATGCTCCACTCCACCATAATCAGCACTAATGTCCTTCACAGAAGGAAATTGCTATCCTTACCTGGTCTGGCCCACATGTGACTCCAGATCCACAGCAATGGGATTGACATTTAATTGCCCTCTGAGCGATTAGGGATGGGCAATAAATGCTGGCCCAGCTAACGACACCTTCATCTCATGAATGAATGAAGAAAACAAAAGCTAAGAGAGCAATCCCAGTTCACTTACCCTTCCAAGTGATGCAGACAGTCTATCTCAGAAGTGTTAAATTTCGAACTGACTCCAAATATGCTCTTCCAGTTAGCTGTCAAATTTGTTGACGTTTAGAATTAGGTTTGGAGGTGAGCTTCCCTGTGCTATTGGTTGAGAAGAAGTCTGTATTTATCAGTGGACTTTGACTTCATGATCAGAGCTGCAACACATTATTTATTAAACGAAAGCCGTGAGCAGGTGCCCCAGCTGCTTTGAGAGAATGTGTCAATCTGTTGCAATATGAAGTTTGAGTCATCAACGTGGGAGATTACTACTAAAGGCTGAAACATACTGCTTCCAACCTCAGTATCTTATTTATTATGAGATGAAGTTCTGATCACATACGTCTGCCATCAGTTTGACCACCTATTTCTACCTCATTGTATTTACTTTCACCCCGTCTCAGCTCATCGGTTATGAAATTCCTATTAACGCCGATATTATTTCCACACTCGACAGTTCCAATGTAGTCCAGGCTCAACCAGTGCATTTTTTTTTTACCATTTTTAAATCTCACATGGTGTGTGTGTTTCTGGTATTGCTGCCTATCCCTAATGGTCATTGCAAAGGCAGGTTAAAAGGCAGCCATATTGCTGTGGGTATAGTTATAGTCATTGTCATTAAGCCACACAGCACAGAAATAGACCCTTCGGTCTAACCAGTCCATGCTGCCCCATACTCCCAAACTAAACTAGCCCCACCTGCCTGCGCTTGGCCCAAATCCTTCCAAACATTTCTTATTCATGTACTTCTCCAAATATCTTTTAAATGTTGTAACTGTACCAACAATCACCACTTTCTTGGGAAGATCATTCCACACACGAACCACCCTCTGTATAATAAAATTGCCCCTCATGTCTTTTCTAAATCTTTCTCCTGTCACATTAACAATAGTCATGAAGTTCCCCACCTTATGGAAAAGGCACCTGTCATTCACCTTATCTATACCCTTCATGATTTTATAAACCTCTATAAGGTCACCCCTCTACCTCTTACGCTGCAGTGAAAATTGTCCCAGCACATCCAGCCTCTCCTTCGAACCCAAACCCTCCATTCCTGGCAAAGTCCTGGTAAATCTCCTCTCCAGCTTAACAATATCCTTCCTATAGCAGGGCAAGAGAACTGGACCCAGAATGGACACAATACTGGAGTCTCAAGTAGGCCAGACCAGGTAAGAGTGGTAGATTTCCTTCCCCATGACTGAATCTGAAAGGTGTTTTGCTTTTTGTGACAATTCAAATATGTTTCATGGCACTAATTAAAAAAAATTAAATTCCAAGTTTAGTGGGTAATTTAAATTCCTCCAGCTGCCAAGCTTGGATTTGAAGTCATGTTCCTTAATTGGCATGCAGAGGAACTAGCCTGCTTTGCAATGACAGGCTGGGATGCCAACATGTGCTGTTGATATCCCGTGTGCCAAACTCTTGGAATGTTGGGGAGAGAAGAGAAGAAAAAGTGTTTTTCTCAACGGTTCAGAAGGAAAAGTCATCAAGATGCTGAACATTTGCAAAAGGAGCCCTGGGATTGATTTTAGCTCTCTTCTGAAATCCTCTAATGGGTGGGCACTAGGTGAGTGTGAGGAGCAGTGGATACAAAAGGCCATAAGACCTCGATAGAATAGTGGAGCAGGCTCGATGGACCGAATGGCCTAATTCTGCTCATATATCTCAACCCCATTTTCTTGCCTCATCCCAGTAACCTTTGATCCCCTTACTAATCAAAAACCTATTTATCTCTGTCTTAAGTACACTCAATGACTGGCCTCCACAGTCCTCTGTGAAAATGAGTTCCACAGATTCACCACCCTCTGATTGAAGAAATTCCTCCTCATCTCAGATCTAAACAGTGACCTCATCACTCTGAGTCTCTCCTACCAGTGGAAAGGTTTTCTTTGAATCCAATCCAATCCAATTCTGTAAGTTTTAACGAGATCCTCTTTCATCCTTCAAAGCTCCATCGAGTGCAGATCCAGAGCACGGTGCTGTTAAACCCAAGCAGGAGACCTGGCCTCCTGATCTGACCAATATTCTAATTTGAAGACCTGATTGTTAATGTCTGACCCATATTCTGAAAGAAATCCATACAAGTAGCAGGCAATTAGTTCAATGCAGACAACATTGACCACATCTCCCCGCCAATGTTCAAAAGTTCCACTTATAAAATATCAGGATTACACAATCAAATGAGATCTAAGAGGCATCTACCTGCAAGCCACAAAAAACAAACTGGTGTAAAGTGATTTTTCATTTCTGATCTCATTGTCGAGACAGATGACAGCATTTGTCATCAACCCTTCAACCACAGGGCATCAATGTGACTTCACCAGTTTCCTCATTTTCCCTCCCCCCACCTTACCCCAGTTCCAACCTTCCAGCTCAGCACTGTCCCCATGACCTGTCCTACCTGCCTATCTCCCTTCCCACCTATCCACTCCACCCTCCTCTCTGACCTATCACCTTCATCCCCACCCTCATCTACCTATTTTACTCTTTGCTACGTTCTCCCCAGCCCCAGCCCCACCCTGGAGACTCCCTGCCTTCAGTCCAGATGAAGGCTTTTCCCCGAAACGTCAATTTTCCTGCTCCTCGGATGCTGTCTGACCTGCTGTGCTTTTCCAACACTATTCTAATCTAGACTTTGTCATCAGTATGACAGGATCACATCTCAGAATTAATGTTACAAAAGATTGGAAGTCTCTTCCCGATCCACCTGAACCTGTGGGGTTGATGTGCTAATATTTAGGTGAATTGAATGCCATAAGGTTATCGTTTGCTTGGATTTTTTTCATGAATTCCTGCAAACCATCCCGCCGACACCCACTTCCAATAAAAGAGCCAGTCTTGTGCCTGCCAACTCAGAAAGCAGATTCCTAGAGGTGATAATATGTCAAGAGCATTCTTATTTGATTTAGAGTAGTAACTCAGACGCCACCCCCAACCAATTTGGGGAGCAAGTCTCGCCCAAAGGAGATAACCAACTCTGTTGTGGTTCTGTCATCCCAACAGCACAGGAATCAAGTAGTGGCTACTGCAGGAACTGCAAGCATTACCGTTGAGCATGAAGAAAGTTGGAGCATAGACTCAAGAGTTTAGTCCAGGATTTTGGATGAGCCTGGCTGTGAGTCTCTAGCGGGGAAGCTAAGAGGCCAGATTGGGCGGAATGTCCACTCTTAGGAGAAAGGGGCATTGTTAACTGTCCCAGAGGAGATATACCCGTTACTTGGCCAACAGTCACCTGCACAATGAAAGCAACTGAGATGTCTACTCAGCCTGTCGCACATAGAATAATGGCATATGTGGAATGAAGACCCTATGTCCTAATTAGCCAGCAAAAGACGTCAGGACCACAACAGCCTTAAAATTCCCACCATTAAACACAACACAGGTTTGGTTGACGTGGGAACATTTCTCAGCAAGATCAATGTTCTGAGGCCATCTCACTTGAGCTTAGCCTCACACATGAAGAATGATTATTTGGACATGCTATTCAGGGATGACGGCAATCATTTAGAATAGAATCCTTTATTGTCACATATACTCTCATACAGAGCTACAGGAGTACAGTGAAATGTTTCTACAATGGCTGCCTTTTAATGGTGCCATTCTTAGGAACAAGTCCCTAGGCATAAATCTTGGATACAAAGAGGAGTAAAAAGAATAAAAGGAAAAATAGTAGAAGTACTCACAGTGTCATTACTCACTGCTGCCTCACAGCACCTGGGTCCCAAGTTCGATTCCAGCCTCGGGCAACTGACTGTGTGGAGTTTGCACGTTCTCCCCGTGTCTGCGTGGGTTTCCTCCGGGTGCTCCGGTTTCCTTCCACGGTCCAAAGGTGTGCAGGTCAGGTGAATTGGCCATGCTAAATTGCCCGTAGTGTTAGGTGCATTATTCAGAGGGGAATGGGTCTGGGTGGGTTACTCTTCAGAGGGTCGGTGTGGACTTGTTGGGCCGAAGGGCCTGTTTCCATGCTGTAGGGAATCTAACCTAATCTAAAAAGTAACTTAGAAATAAGATAGTTATAACATTGTTAAAGGATTAACATTACAGTCAGGTAAAGAGTTTCAAATAAGCAGCACCTTCTGCACCGGGCCCCAGCTCAACGACTATCCCGTTCTGTTCCAGCATCCAGTCTGCAACAGCACACAACTGCATCAAGATGTGTTGTGCTGCACTGGGGCTTGATTCCCCTCACTCTGTTCCAGGTTCCGTTCCCCTCACCCTGTTCCGGGTCGCATTTCCCCTCGTGCTACTCCTCGTCTTGTTCCTCTCACACTGCTCCAGGTCGCACTCCCCTCACCCTGCTCCAGGTCTCATTCCCTTCACACTGTTCCAGGTCTCATTCCCCTCACACTGCTCCAGGTCTCGTTCCCCTCACCCTGCTCCTGGTCGCATTCCCCTCACACTGCGCCAGGTCTCATTCCCCTCACACTGCTCCAGGTCTC
>NC_057711.1:5407810-5417195 GCF_004010195.1 Chiloscyllium plagiosum | reverse complement strand
TCCATGTCCCATTCCCCTCACACTGCTCCAGGTCTCATTCCCCTCACACTGCTCCAGGTCTCATCCCCCCCACGCTGCTCCAGGTCTCGTTCCCCTCACCCTGCTCCAGGTCTCATTCCCCTCACACTGCTCCAGGTCTCATTCCCCTCACACTCCTGCTCCAGGCCTCAATCCCCTCACCCTGCTCCAGGTCTCATTCCTCTCACACTGCTCCAGGTCTCAATCCCCTCGCACTGCTCCATGTCTTGTTCCCCTCACACTGCTCCAAGTCTCATTCTTCTCACTCTGTCAGCCCCCCTCAGCAGGAAGCCATTGCCTTCTGTAAAGAAGATGAATGTTGGAGAAGGGAAGGAAGATAGCAAGTGCTTTCAAATTGACTGCTGCCATTCCAGAACACAGCTCAACAGTACCTTCCTAACGGTGATGTAGAATAGGCAGTAAACGTTGGCACAACTGCTGAAACTCATATCAAATGGGGATGGATATAAAAGAAGACTTTCGGATCTCGACAGATGTAGCAAATACTGACACTACAAAAAATGGCTTTGCATTAAGTCAATGCATTGCAGATACAGTAAGGTAGATATAGATATTGTACTATGTGGATTAAAAATAAAGTGTAATGTTATACCTGATCAGAAGACACAACACTAGGTTATAGTCCAACAGGTTTAATTGATATCACAAGCTTTTGGAGCGTCGCTCCTTCATCAAGGGACAAAGAAGCAGCGCTCCAAAAGCTTGTGATTTCAAAGAAACCTGTTGGACTATAACCTGGTGTCAGGTGACTTCTGACCCTGTCCACCCCAGTTCCACACCTCTGCATCAATGTTATACCTGTGTGATATCACACAGCAGTCAGGTCTGAATGATGCTGTTCATTCATGCACAATGTGTGAGTCTCTTCAAACTGCTTTTTGCAAGAGTTTTCTAGCTCCAAAAACTATTACGTTCTGACAACAGTTGTTTTTGTCACTGACAAATGCACAGTATAACAAAACATCTCCCATTCCCTTTCAACTACCAGTTTGAGCTAAACTTTCTCAGTTCCAAGCCTTCAGAGGAGTTTTTCCAATTAAACCTCATTCTCTCCTCAGTGCTTCAACTCTTCAGCTTTTTCTTTTGATTCTTCGAAAATATATCTTTAGTTCACATGATTCAACATGAGCAGAAATGCTTTTGGAGCATCTGTTGTGCTTAAGCTGTCACACTTCAAAGTGTCAATTTGTTTTTGTTGCAGATGCAAACCCAAATCTTTTCATCCAAAATAGAGGAGTAATTTCTTATGAGCTGTTGGTTCTGAATTCGTAATTGAGCTCACAGCAACAGCAACATGGAGACAGTGCAGACTAGGTTCATGAGGTTGATCGTGGTGTGGAGGGGCTGTCTGACAAGGAGAGTCATGCAAGCTGGAGATAGACCCTTTAGTTCAACCAATCCGTACCCCAAACTAAACTGGAAAGGACAAGGTCCCAAACTGGTCCCACCTGCCTGCCCTTGGCCTCTATCCTTCCAAACATTTCTTGTTCATGTAGATTTTTTAAACTGTTGTAACTGTATCTGCATTCACCACTTCCTCTGGAAGTTCATTCCACACACGAACCACCCTCTGTGTTAAACAGTTGCCCCTCATGATTTTTAAACATCTTTCTCTTGGAAGGTTGAGTGTGTCGAACCTGTACAGTTTGGGATTTAGAAGAATGAGAATTGATGTTATTAAAAGATACGACACACTCTGAGGAATTGTCATTTTTCCCTTGTCAGAGTATCCAGGACCATAGGGCATCATCTCAGCGTAAGGAGTCACTCAGTTAGGGACAAATTTCTGCTTTCAGAAGGCTGTCAGTCTGTGGAATTATTTATCAAGAGGACTTGATTGTAAAGGATATTCAAGGCTGAGGGAGACATTTTTAATCAGCAAGGGAATCAATGATTGTGGAGAAAAGGCAGCAAGGTGGAGTTGAGGATTATCAGCTCAGTTGTGATCTTATTGAATGGTGGAGCAAACTCAACGGGCTGAATGGCCTACTTCTGCTCCTGCCCCGTACGGTCTTATTTGCGGCCATGTTGTTTGATGCGGAAAAAAGCTGGCTGAGGACAGCTCATTTAGAGGAACAGCCATGTTGCCATCATGAAATAGCAAATGCTTCTCAGCAGGGAGACAGAGGAATGCAACAATGACAACACGCAAACATAGGAATTAGGAGCAAGACTTCAACCTTGTCCCTTCCGGCCTGCTCTGTCATTCAGTGAGATCATGGCTCGAAATCAGCTCAACATCTGATGTATCAATCCAGGCAACAAGAGCCATAACCTCTAATGTTGTGAAAAGGGAAACAAAAGGCCTTCTTGCATGAGGAGGCAACAGCCTAATGGTATTATTGGTGGACGCCTAATCCAGAGACCCTGGTAATGACCTGGGGACCCAGGTTCAAATCCTGCCATGTCAGATGATGGATTTTGAATTTAATTTAAAAAATGAGAATTAAGAGCCTATTGCTGAGTCAATTGTTAGAAAAACCCAACTGGTTCACTAATGCCCTTTAAGGATGGAAGCTACCATCCTTACTTGGTCCAGCCTACATGTGACTCCAGACTCACAGCAATGTAGTTGACTCTGCGAAATTAGGGATGGTCAACATATGTTGGTCTGGCCAGCGACGTCCTCATCCGCATGCATGAATACATTAAAAAAAGCTCACTCCCTGGGTCTGTCCAGCTTAGTAAAAACAATGACTGCAGATGCTGGAAACCAGATTCTAGATCAGTGGTGCTGGAAGAGCACAGCAATTCAGGCAGCATCCGAGGACAGGCAAAATCGACGTTTCGGGCAAAAGCCCTTCATCAGGAATAAAGCTCTGTCCAGCTTAGTCCATCCATGAGCAAACTCTGTCTATTAAGCTACAGAAGCCATCATAGCTGCTGAATTTGACTTGCAGTTTCTGCAAGCTCTCTTGTACTACATGTTACCTATACAAGAATACTTGTGTGGCAACCAACATTTGACCTTGTTTAAACATAAAATAGTGTGGTTGGTTCTTTTAAAATTGGGAAAAAACTTAAGAGAATACTACAGATTAGCTGACAGAAATTCTTAGTTCATGGACCACTTTAAGGAAGTGCCTGATAGGGATCACAACAGACTTCTATTGAAATATAATCTTTGACCTGTACTGAACATTATTACGGGAGATTGGCCAGTACCCACTATTTCACATGCAGATGTCTGAATGAGTACTCAGCAGGCGAAACGAAATGTCCACCCTTCTGAATTATTTTCTTCACTGACAAGACAGCAAATGTTTCAGTGGATGAAAGACCACCAGATATCAGTGACAGGGGAATTTATCCATCCCCTTCTCCCATTACTTCCGACAGATGCGATTCAGTGCTGTTGCAATCTCATGGACAAATCGAGCAGATTAAACCACAATTTTCTCAGGTATTAGACATTAAGCACAATGCTAACAAAGTGAGTCAGTGCTCAGACCCGAATTGACAGCAATTCATAGCAAAGGAAATGTCACATTTACACATCTTACGCATTAATATAATCTGTGGCATTGTTACACAGCGACTGCTGAGCAGCTGGATAATCTTATGTTCTAATGCCTAATATTGTTCTGTCTATCTCTCGCCTACTGAGTAGCATTATCTGGAAATAATGGAACTGACTTTACCATGCATCACTAGCAATATGTCAGGCCCTGGACTTTAACATTGAGATCTGGCTCTGAGCAATTGATTTTATTTTGTAATTTAATCATAATAATCATAATTGAAAGGGAAATGTACACCTAAAATTTTAATTGGACTAACTATTAGGGCGCATTGGTGAGAAAGGTAACCATTGCTTCACAGTAATATGTTTGTATTCAATAATTCATAAACTTGAACTATAAATTCATTCTATTTATTCTGAATAGATTAGCATGAAGCAATCAGGTGAAGTAGGAAAATAAAAGTGATTTTCAAACAAGATGATATGAATAGTTTATATTATTTCATGTGACAATAGCATCTCTAGTTATTTGTTACACATTGCTCATTGTTCTTTGAGTGAATGAGTGACCTAGCGTGTCAGTTCAGTAAAGAGATAAGCACATTGCTATAAGCCAGACCAGGTAAGGATAATCGATTTCCTTCCCAAAACGATGTCAATGAATGATAAGAACAGAAGAACTAGGAGTAGAAAGAGGCAATTCAGCCCCTTGAGACTGCTCCACTATTTAATACAATCATGGCTGATCTCATCTTGTCCTCAATTGCACTTTCCTGCCTACTTCCCATAATCCTTTAATTCATTACTAATTCAAAATCCGTCTCTCACCCCCTTACACTTACTCAATGTCCCTGCATCCAACTAGGGGAGCAAATTCCACAAATTCACGAAACTTGGAAAGATATAATTCCTCATTTCTCTTTTAAATATGTTACCTCTTTGCCTGAAAGTATGACCTGTCAATCTAGATTGCCATTCACCACTGAAAACATTTGCGAGACATCTACTTTGTCACCACCTTTAGCATCTTACATACCTCAATTAGATGGAATGATAGAGTCATAGAAATGTACAGCACAAAAACATCCTTCAGTCCAACTTGTCCATGCTGACCAGGTATTCTAAACTCATCTAGTTCCATTTGCCAGTACTTAGCTCATATCCCTCTAAACCCTTCCTATTGATATACCCATCAGATGCCTTTTAAGTGTTGCAAATGTACCAGTTTCCTCCACTTCCTCTGGCAGCTCATTCCATACATGCAACACCCAGCTTGAAAAAGTTGCTCCTTAGGATTCTTTTAAATCTTTCTCCTCTCAGCTTAAGCCTATGCCCTCTGGTTTTGAACTTCCCTACCCTGGGGAAAAGAACTTGGCTATTCACCTTATCCATGCCTCTCACAATTTTATGAACCTCTATAAGGTCACCACGCAGCCTCTGATGCACCAGGGAAAACAGCCCCAACCTATTCAGCTCTCCCTTAGCTCAAACTCTCTAACTCTGGCAACATGCTTGTAAATCTTTTCTGAAACATTTTAATATTCACAAATAATTTCCGAGAGCAGAGAGACCAGAATTGAATGCAGTATTCCAACTGTGACCTAAACAATGACTGACAGCAGCAACATGACCTTCCAACTCCTATATCAATGCACTGACCAATAAAGAGAAGCGTACCAAACACCTTCTTCACTAGGAGAAAGTGAGGTCTGCAGATGCTGGAGATCAGAGCTGAAAATGTGTTGCTGGAAAAGCGCAGCAGGCCAGGCAGCATCCAGGGAACAGGAGAATCGAGGTTTCAGTAATATGTTTGTATTCAATAATTCATAAACTTGAGCTATAAATTCATTCTATTTATTCTGAATAGATTAGCATGAAGAAATCAGAAGAATGGCTTATGCCCGAAACGTCGATTCTCCTGTTCCCTGGATGCTTCCTGGCCTGCTCCGCTTTTCCAGCAACACATTTTCAGCCACCTTCTTCACTATCCTGTTTATCTGTGACTCCACGTTTGAGGAAGTATGAATCTGCACTCCAACGTCTCTTTATTCAATGGCACTCCACAGGACCTTCCATTAAGTGTCCCGCCCTGACTTGCCTTCCCTAAATGCAACACCTCACATTTATCTAAATTGAACTCTCTTTACTTAAACTCCAGTGATCATTGGCCGAAACTGTCAAGATTAGAGTGGTGCTGGAAAAGCACAGCAGGTCAGGCAGCAGCCGAGGAGCAGGAAAATTGATGTTTCAGGCAAAAGCCCTTGAGCTTATTCCTGATGAAAGGCTTTTGCCCGAAACATTGATTTTCCTGCTCCTCAGATGCTGCCTAACCTGCTGTGCTTTTCCAGCACCACTCTAATTTTTGATTCTGATCTCCAGCATCTGCAGTTCTCACTTTCGCCATTGGCCTAAACTGCTCAATCTCTCCTCATTGGCTGTTTATCTCTTGAATTAATCTAGTGAACAATCTCTGAACTGTCCTCAATGCAATTACATCCTTCCTCAAGTAAGAGTACCAAAACTGTATGCAAGACTCCACACACACAGTCTCACCAATGCCTATTTCCTCTTGTGGGTCAGAGAGCATACTCGCAGAATATTTGGAAAACAGATGAAGAGGAATTTTCTCTCCCAGAGGGTTTTAAATCTGGAATTATTTGCTGGAGAAGGCTATTGAGGCTGGGTCAATAGTATATTTAAGGTTGAAATGCAATGATTTTTAGTCAGCAAAGGAACCTAGGATTATAGAGTCATAGAGATGTACAGCACGGAAACAGACCCTTTGGTCCAACCCATCCATGCCGACCAGATATTCCAACCCAATCTAGTCCCACCTGCCAGCACCTGGCCCATATCCCTCCAAACCCTTCCTATTCATATACCCATCCAAATGCCTCTTAAATGTTGCAATTGCACCAGCCTCCACCACATCCTCTGGCAGCTCATTCCATATTATGCACCACCCTCTGCATGAAAAAGTTGCCCCTTAGGTCTCTTTTGTATCTTTCCCCCCTCACCCTATACCTATGCCCTCTAGTTCTGGGTTCCCCCACCCCAGGGAAAAGACTTTGCCTATTTACCCAATCCGTGCCCCTCATAGTTTTGTAAACCTCTATAAGGTCACCCCTCAGCCTCCAACGCTCCAGGGAAAACAGCCCCAGCCTGTTCAGCCTCTCCCTGTCGGAGCAAATTACTTCAGCTGCCGGAATTTGTCATGAAAACACAAAATGGAGAAACAGCAAGCTAACATTTCATGCCCAGAGGACTCTTTGTCACTTGAATAGTGGTCCAGACTCAATGGACTGAATGGTCTACTTGAGCTGCTATGTCTTATGGTACCTTCCCAAAAATGGTTCCATCATGTGTAACAGGATGGATTGGAAGTCTGCAACCCATTCTAGCATTATTACACTGATGGAAGTACAAGGTTATTTTAGAACTCCAGCAACTATGGATGTATAAGGAACTTGTGAGTTGTCAGGTCATCTTAATATGCTTCAGAGTGAAAGTGTTATCCATATTGTCAATCAATGCAGTCGGTTCACACAGCTGAGGTACTACAAACACCAAACAATGGCGATGAAATCGGTAAAAGTGAATTGGCAGACTGTTTCACATTCTGATTTTCTTTTCCATTGGAAAACAGGCTGTCAATTCATCGCCATCTGTTCCACATCACAGCCAAAAACAAATTCCATCCTAAATCTTATCTTTGTTGATTAGATTACTTACAGTGTGAAAACAAGCCCTTCGGCCCAACAAGTCCACACCGACCCTCCGAAAAGCAACTCACCCAGATCCATTCCCCAACATCTACCCCCTCATCTAACACCACGGGCATCAGAAGCCAAGGAAAAAAAGATACTTCTCATGGAATAAAAAGATTATGTAGGTAAAAACAATGACTGCAGATGCTGGAAACCACATTCTGGAGTAGAGTGGTGCTGGAAAAGCACAGCAGTTCAGGCCGCATCCGAGGAGCAGTAAAATTGACGTTTTGGGCAAAAGCCCTTCATCAGGAATACATCTGTCCATGGAAGATTCCTCCAAGTCACAGGCCATCTGGATTTGGAACCACTTTGCCATTCCTCACTGGCACAGAGCTAAAGTCCTGGAACTCTCTGCCTGTGGGCTGTGTCTGTACTCCAAGGACTGCAGCACTGAACTGCTGTGCTTTTCCAGCACCACTCTACTCCAGAATGTGGTTTCCAGCATCTGCAGTCATTGTTTTTACCTACATAATCTTTTTATTACATGAGAAGTATCTTTTTTTCCTTGGCTTCTGATGACCTTTTTACCATTCAAGCCTTGCGCTTCTAGGCAATTGAGGTAGAGGCTTTTGGAAGGAGCTGGTGATGGAGCTTGTGTCAAATTGCTGCAGTGCATCTTGTATATGGCATGCATTAGGGCCACTGTGAATTGGTGGTGGAGGGAATGAGTGGCAAAGGAGGGCAGTTGAGGAGGGAAACTTCTCGACCTTTAAAAAAATGCATGAATGCATTTTTGAAATTTCGCTACATTCAGGCTGCGGGCCAAGTGCTGGAAAGTGGGACTAGTGTAGATTTAGACTCAATGGGCAAAAGGGTCTCTATTGGATTGTTTGACTCTATGATTGCATGAGGTGGGCAAGGCATCAGTGAAGCACAGTAGTATTATTTTTTGAGGCAAAGATGTTTGCCAAAATATTGTGAGGGGTCCCCTATTTTACTTCAAAATACAGCTTTGGGATCTTATGTGTGAGAGGGTAATTGATGTAACATCTTTGATCAGAATTGTGCTCCTCAGTATTGCAATGAAGCAACAGCTTGGGTGACAGGGGCAGGATGCCGGACTATAGTTTCAACCTGTAATCTTCTTACTCAGAGGTGAGGAAATGCTAATAACAGAGCCAAAGCTGAAACTGAAATCCTAACTTGAAATTCCAATGATATTAACATGCCAGCTTTATCCTTTTCAAATGAAATCCACCTTTTTAACAGAGGACACAAATCCTTTCAGAACAAGTAGATTACCCCTCTGTTGAAGCTGTGCTTTTATTAAAAAACTTAATTCCAAATTTCCTGTCACAAATCCTATGTGGCATTGATTGTGCTGATGCTGATACCTTACATGAGATTAAATCCAATAGTTTATATGGCCATTCTGTCTGTAGTCAGGTTTTCCAAGCAATGTTTTACTGAATAAAAACTTGACTAAAATAAAATTGTCCATTTAATTCCCTTATTGACTTTATGGGACCTTGAAGTGTACAAAATTGCCTGCCAGGTTTTTGAGAGACTGAGAAATACCAATTCAGTCCCGCTGTGCAGGTATAATGCAGGCTGACACTGGGCTGTGGCAGCACAAAAGGAATAGCGGCATTCACTCAAGACAGTCAACACCAGTTCCATCTACTCCCTCAAGTGGAAGATAAAGACAGAGTCATAGAGTCATAGAGATGTACAGCATGGAAACAGACCCTTTGGTCCAACCCGTCCATGCCTACTAGATATCCCAACCCAATCTAGTCCCACCTGCCAGCACCTGGCCCATACCCCTCCAAACCCTTCCTATTCATATACCCATCCAAATGCCTCTTAAATGTTGCAATAGTACCAGCCTCCACCACATCCTCTGGCAGCTCATTCCACACACGTACCACCCTCTGTGTGAAAAAGTTGCCCCCTAGGTCTCTTTTATATCTTTCCCCTCTCACCCTAAACCTATGCCCTCTAGTTCTGGACACCCCGACTCTAGGGAAAAGACTTTGCCTATTTATCCTATCCATGCCATTCATAATTTTGTAAACCTCTATAAGGTCACCCCTCAGCCTCCGACGCTCCAGGAAAAACAGCCCCAGCCTGTTCAGCCTCTCCCTGTAGCTCAGATCCTCCAACCCTGACA